>NW_020200604.1:137167-174951 GCF_001531365.2 Cynara cardunculus var. scolymus
ATATATATATATATATATATATATATATATATATATACACACACACACACTAATCAAAATGATAGATCCTCTACATTCCTCCTCTTCCTCTTATCATCAGCCTACTACTTCCTACTACCACCACTGGCCACCAAGTTCTGAATAGTCGGAAAGAAACTTCATTTTCCATTAATGCCTCCTCGATCTCGATCTGGAACCACAACCACAGTTGGTTTTTCCAGGACACCAAGACAACAACTTCTTCCCCTTCTTTTATTTGCCTCGACGGCTACAACCAATCAAATTCATTATGAAAAGCATTTGGTTTAAAGAGAAATCTACAACTCTAGGTTCCCCAAATTAGAAACAAAAAATTCAATTAGAAAAACAGAATCCAAATCAGAACCCATTAATGAACTTGATTTCTTTAGTAGTTATTGTAATTATTTTCGTAGTTATTCAAATGTAGAACTCTCTTCAAAACCAGTTGAACAAAAACCTTACACTCCTACCCTTCTTTTGGAAAAACAGATTGTTCAGCTGGAAAATATTTTAAAAGATGAAAGACTTTGGTTTGAAAAAGAAAAAGAATTGCTTTTGAATAAAATTCAAAGTTTTGAAATCAAAATGTTACAATAAGAGGAATATTTTGAGTCTATTGATTCAAAAGCTTCTTTTTGTAAAGATTTTATAGGAAAATTTATGGCTAGATCTTTTTGTAAATCTACTGATTCAGATGAATAAATTTCAAAAGAAGAATTGGAGTTTTCTGAAATTCTAAATTCAGATATTTGTTTGGATGAAGAGATTGATCAATTTAATTTTTCTCAACAACTTCCCAGCCACGTTAGATTTTCTTGAAAAAGATAAAGAAAAGGCTGAGGATCCTGTAAAGTTCTTTAAGGGAGAAAGCTCTAATTCTAAATCAAAATTTGTTCCTATGAACTCATATTATAAAAATAATAAATCAAAAAACGTTCACAGAAGCAGAAGAAGAGTAATGTTAAAAATCAGAAAACTAAGGTCTATCATGAAAAATCTTCTGATGGTTTTATTTTTGATGTTTCAGATAAATCTTTCAAGAGCAAGTATGTCTGGCAAGTAAAATGATCTACACGAGTAGATTCGACGAAGTCATCTTCATAACCTAGAAGGAACAGATATAACAATTTTGCTAATGTTGTAAAGAACAAAGTTTCTGATGTGAAAAAGTACTCTTTGAATGAAATAATTCGTTTAGCAAATGGAAAAATTTGTTGTTCTAAATGTGGATGGGATGATTTTGTTCCTTGTACTTATTTAACTCTGTTCATAATTCTTGTTCTCATGTTGATTCTTTTAAATCAAATTTTCAAAAGAAAACAATTTTGAAAGATAGTTGGTTTGGTACTTACAACATACCACCAACTAAATCTAATCTGAAAGGACGGATACTGAAGTGGGTACCTAAAGCTAAGTGATTCGTTTTGCAGGTTAACCGACATGTGTGGTTTCTATATTCGGGATGCTCGAAACACATGACCGGTAGAAAGGATTTATTATCTAATTTTGTTGAATCTTTTGGAGGTACACTTAGATTTGGGAATGATCATTTCTCACCTATCCTTGGATATGGTGACATTATTCAAGGAATCTTAGTCATAAAGAAAGTATCTTATGTGGAAGGGCTTGGGCATAATCTGTTCAGTATAGGTCAGTTCTGTGATAAGAATCTAGAGGTATGCTTCAAATCAAACCGGTGTAGTGTCTGAACCGCTGATGGTAAGGAGATTTTAGACGGAACAAGAAAATCAAACCTCTAAACAATTTACCTATCCAATCTGATAGTAGATATTGATGTCTGTTTGATGTCCAAAGATTCTATGCAATAGAATTTTGCTATGGCATAGACGCCTTTCCCATTTGAACTTTAAGAATCTGAATAAGTTGGTTATTGATGGTTTAACCAATGGTTTACCTGATCTGAAATTTCAATAAGACCATGTATGTGCAGCATGTGAATTGAGAAAGATGAAAAAGGTTTCTCATAAGTCCAAAGTTGATCATAATATTGAACGCCCTCTGCAACTTTTACATCTAGATCTATGTGGTCTGATGTGAGTTCAAAGTATCAATGACAAACGTTATGTCTTAGTCATATTATTCAAGATATACATGAGTGAGGTTCTTGAAATATAAGGATGAAGCAGTGGAGATCATTATTTCTTTCTTGAAGAGCGTTCAAGTTAACTTGCAGTTGTCTGTTCAGAAGTTGAGAACAAATAATGGAACTGAGTTTAAAAACAAGACTTTGGTCTCTTTCTTGGATTCTATTAGTATCTTGCATACATTCACCGCAACAAAATGGTGTCGTTGAGCGTAAAAGAACTGAACCTTAGTGGAAGTCGTGCAGAATCTTCTCGCATATTCTAAGCTTCCATTATTTCCTTAGGCTGAAGCTGTTGGTACGACATGTTTTACTCATAACTGCTCTATTGTCAATAAAAGGTTTGGTAAAACACCTTATGAGTTTATTAATAAATGAATACCTAATATCAAATTCTTTCAAGTTTTTGGTTGCAAGTGTTTTATTTTAAATGATAAAGAGGACAGAGGTAAGCTCAGTGCTAAGGCAGATGAAGTAGTTTTCATCGGATACTCAAAGGATTCTATTGCATATTGGGTCTACAATAAACGAACGAACATTGTGAATGTATCATTTGATGAAGTTGTTGATTTGGCTTCCCGAAAAGACGTTTCAGAACCCATGCTGACAAATAAACTTTCGCATCAATCAAATCCAGATGAAGCTTCAACATCTACAAATAATCTTTCAGATTTGGATTTATTATTTGAAAACTTTTATGAAGAATATTTTGGTACTAAAACTGATAGTTCAAATGTTTTGTCCAAGTTGAATGGAGTTCATTCTAAAGAACTGTTGATCATCTCTCATTGATTTGACGATAATTCCTTTTACCTATCGAAGTATAGTGTTTATGCTTATTCAGTTTCAGTGATCATCACTGAGTCTGTTCAGTGATTGCTGAAACATGCATTGTAACTCTCTAGTGACTCTTATACTTCAATAAGACAAAACTCACACCAAAGAACCTGCAGCAATGCCAAAGACAGAAATTGAAGATTAGAGACTAGTACGTTCGTGATCTGAAGCGGCATTCAGTGATTACAAACTAGTCAGCATATGTGTGAAAACAGCACAAGCCTCAGCGAATGCTGAAGAGACATCCAGCATCATCCCAGGATTCAGCGATCAAATGAAGCTTACCATGCATGTTTGTTTTTGTCTTGTCCTTCTACACACTAAAGACAAACCCAACCTTTTCTAGAGCGTAATACAGTACGGAGCCAATTAGTTGACTCTAGTGCTCACCAACTCTATGAAAAGATGTTTGCTCATGAATAAACAAAAAGACTATTCACTATAGCAAAGAACAAGCTTTCATCTAAAAGCTTGACACGTATTGTGTACCTTCTAAATTACATTTAATGCAATGGGTATAAATAGCTGAGTCCTCTCCACTCAGAGACAAGCAATTAGAATTTGCCTTTCTTATTCTAAGAAGCATACCAAAGAAGAAACCTCTTTCTCTACTCTCTCTCTAAAGAGAAAGAACCACTTCAAGCAAGTGAAGAACACATTTCCAAGTCTTAATTTCTTATAGCAAATCTTTTCTTTTTGCTAAGTGTATTTGTGTGTACCTCTAGATTGTTTACATAGGTTTTTCTTTACCTTGTCTTTTTTGCAAAAAATCTGTAAAATTTTGTATTGATCCTTCTTTATCAATATATAATTTTAAAAGTGAAAGTTTATGTGTTTGTATTCATCCCCATTTCTACAAACTATTACCAATAAACTCTTGTAGATCTAGTTGGGACCAACAAATGGTATCAGAGCAGGCTTTGCTTTTTCTATTGTTTTGTTATTTTATCAGCATCTTATTATCTTCTCTTTTCTAGATAATTTATTCCTTTACAAATGGCTTTACAAAACACTAGCACTCACTTTCACGACAATGGCTCTCTTGCCAAACCTCCCCGTTTCATAAGAGACAACTTCAGTCTCTAAAGAATCATGTCTCTCTTCTTGGAAGGTGTGGATCCTAAGATTCCATACTATATAGAAAATAGACCCTATGTTCCATATGTTATATCTCCATTAGTTCCTGCAACTGCTACGACTGTCGCGGTTCCTGAACGGCAGATTCTAAAGCTTCCTCATCTGTGGAGTGATGAAGACAAGAAAAAGATGGCTTTAGACACTCGTACGAGGTCTATAATAGTCATGTCTCTTCCTGACAAGGTATAATCACTCCGTGATTAAACTAAAAAACCTCGAAATATATGTGGGACACTCTCTATGTTCAATATGAAGGTACTTCTAAAGTACAAGATTCGAGGAAGATTAACTTAGTAAGATAATATGAAAGCATTCTTTGTGGAAAGAATGAATAGTTGTTTGAAGTACATCAGTGCTTTCATTGTCTTCTTATCAATTTAAGGATAGTTAGAAGAGAATATTCCAACTCTGAGACTTTGACCAAGTTTCTTGAATGCTTGCCGGAATCTGTATGAGAAAGCCGGAATCTGTATGAGAAACTTGAGTTTTCAAGAAGACCAAAGTACATTAAACCAAGTTTCTTGGGACATAAGCTCCGTATAGTACATATAGAGGCTTTGTAAAAGAAACTTATGTGTTTTCTAGAAAATTCAGGGATGAGACCAGAGTAGGGTGTTGAAGATATGAGATAGAAACATACCTTTAGAGAAAATACAGAGGCTCATGGTTGGACTATTCAGAGTCTACACCGTCATAAAGTGATTTGATGAGGCAGAAGCTCTGTATAGTATATACAGAGGCTCTGTATTCTTAGAAGTCCAAAACTCCTCCTTAAATTGAGCAATATGTGTTCATCCCCTTAAACTATGCTTGGATCAAAGATGATAAGATATACTCGAGCTATAGTTTAATGTACAGAGGCTCTGTATAGTAGATACAGAGACTCTATATGATAGACTTAAAAATATCGACAGATTTGAACCAAGAGGCTCTGCACGGTACATGCAGAGGTCTGTCTCATGAACTTGAAAAATGCACAAGAGTGGACCAAGAGGCTCTGGACAGTACATGTAGAGGCTCTGTCTCATGGACTTAGAAAAATAAACAGATATATGCTCAATGTGAGTGCAGAAGCTCTGTATAGTACATACAAAGGCTCTGACTTATCATTGTAGATTCAGCATACCCAACTTGCTGACCAAGAAATTGAATCTCTTTTCATCAAAAGCCTTAGTGAATATGTCTGCAAGTTGGTAATCTGTGTTAACAAAGAAAATTTCAATCGTACCTTTTTCCACATGGTCCTTGATGAAGTGGTATCGAACATAGATATGCTTTGTTTTGGAGTGTTGCACAGGGCTAGCTGTGATAGCTATTGTGCTTTTTGAATCACACAGAATAGGGATCTTGTCAAGATTAATTCCATAATCTTTGCCCATATCACTTGAGAGCAACAACTTGTTGTGGCTACATACTCTGCTTTTGAAGTGGATGTTGACATGCAATTCTGTTTCTTGGATGTCTAACTCACCAACTTGTTGCCAAGTAGTAGAAAGCTCCCATATGTGCTCTTCTTATCGAGTTTACAACCTGAATGATCAGAATCTGTATATGCAAGTAAATCAAAGCCATAATGCTTAGGATACCAAAGACTCAAGAATTGAGTCCCTTTAGGCTATCGAAAGATTCTTTTCACAACAGAGAAATGAGATTCCTTAGGATTTGCTTGATATCTAGCATGCAGACAAGTGACAAACATTATGTCTGGTCTACTAGCTGTGAGATACAATAGTGACCCAATCATGCCATGATAAGTGTTAACATCCACTGGTTTTTTAGATGGATCTGTGTCAAGCTTAGTGCCCATGGCAATTGGTGTCTTGATTGAGGAAGAGTTGTGAAGTTGGTACTTCTTTAAGATGTCAGAGACATATTTGGCGTGATTAATTAAGATACCATCTTCTCTTTATTTTACTTGGAGCCCAAGGAAGAATGTTAATTCTCTAATCATGCTCATTTTAATCTCACTCTTCATCAATGCAGAGAACTTGTCATAGTGCCTCTAGTTTGTTGAACCAATAATAATATTGTCCACATAGATCTGGATAGAAGCATCTCACCTTTATACCTCTTAATAAACAAAGTAGTATTGGTTTTACCTTTTTTTTAAACCACTGGAAGTTAAAAAGGACGAGAGCCATTCATACCAGGCTCTTGGCGCTTGCTTGAGCCCATACAGAGCTTTGTCTAGGAAATAGACATACTCTGGGCGTATTGAACTCTCAAACCCAGGAGGTTACTGCACATAGACTTCCTCCTTTAGCTTACTATTCAGAAAGACTGACTTAACGTCCATTTGATAGACTCGGAATCCTTTATATGCAGATAAGGCTAGAAATAGGCGTATTGCTTCTAGCCTTCTGCTGCAAAGATCTCATCATAGTCTATGTCTTCTTCTTGGTAGTAGCCTTTTTCAATTATCCTAGTTTTGTTTCTAATTACAATGACATTCTCATCTTTATCTGAAAATCCATTTAGTACCAATTGCAAGTTAAAGAAACTAGAGTCTATACCTTGTTTCTTTCAAACTGTTGGAGCTCTTCTTGCATGACATCAACCTAACTTGGGTCTTGTAGGGATTCATGAACTTTCTTAGGCTCTACCACGCTTAGAAAATTTACAAACAAACATTCATTAGCTGTGGCAGCCTTGTCTTTACACCACCTGAAGGTTCACCAACGATTTGGTGTGAGGGATGGTCTTTGGTCCATCTTGTCATAGGAGGTTGCACAAATGGTGTTGTGAGATATTGCTCCATTGGAATGTTTGGCGTTACACTCATTGTAGGTGATAATGACTCTGTTTGCTCCCCCCCCCGCATGGTGGTATAGAGGGACCAGGTTCAGATGCAGAGATGGTTATCTCTGGCTTTGGACTGGGCTTTGATTCATAGCTAGGAGGCTTTGGTTCTGGATTTGCATGATAACAAGAGAAAGTAGGGGCGTTAGAAGAGTCAAAGGTTGATGTACCTGAAGATTGTGGCTCCCCTTGAATGCATGCAAAGGTATCTATGGTTGTACGCACAGAGATGTCTTCCATCATCGAAGAAGTCTTCAAATAGGTACTCGAGTTCCAATTCCCTTGACTTTGATAGAGAATTGGAAGTCACATGGTTAAGATTGAGTTCAGAGTTGGAGTACTCTAAAGTCATTAGTTCTTTATCGTCGAACGAGACGTTGATGCTCTCCATGACCGTCTTGGTTCTGAGGTTGAAGACTCTGTAGGCTTTGGAATTTGTAGAGCATCCAAGAAATTTTCCTTCGTCTGCCTTCTTATCAAATTTACCAAGGTGATCACGATCATTTAGGATGAAGCACTTGCAACCAAAGATATGAAAGAATTTGATGTTAGTTTTTTTTTGTTAATAAGTTCATAAGGAGTCTTCAAATGTCTCTTGGCCACAATTGCTTTATTTTGCATAAAGCATGCAGTCGAGATTGCTTCTGCCCAAAAGTGGGTTCAAAGACTAGAGGTTGCAAGCATTGTTCTTGCAGCTTCAACCAGAGTTCTGTTCTTTCTTTCAACTACACCATTTTGTTGTGGTGTTCTTGCAGTAGAGAAACTTTGGGAAATTCCCTCTTTGGCAAGGTACGCGTCAATCTTAGCATTCTTGAACCCTGTACCATTGTCACTCCTCAGCTTTTAAATTCTTCTCTATAGAAGAACTTGAATCTTGGTCATTAGCTTTATCAACAGCTATGGGACATCTGATTTCTGCCTTACAAACTCAATCCAAGTATATCTAGTAAATTCATCAATAAGCACCAGAATACACGTCTTTCCAGATAGGCTCTGCATAGAGATTGGACCACAGAGGTCCACATGAAGCATATGCAGAGGTCTGACGCAGGAAACATCTGTCTTTGCCTTATGGGATGTTCGTTTGAGTTTGCCTATTTCATAGGCAGGACAAAGATGTTCCTTTTCGAACTTTACAATTGGTAGTCCGTCAACCAAATTGTTTTTAGCAAGCTTCTCTATGTTTGGAAAGTTAAGTTGAGAAAACTTGTGATGTCAGAGCCAGGCTTCTTCACTTTTGCGAGATATGAGACAGAGGGTCTCTGCATCATCTCTTGGTGAGAAGTTCATAAGGTACAGATTGCCCTTACGATTGGCTCTTAGCATCTCTTGACCAGATTCTAACATCAATGAACAAGAATCGTATTGGAATTTGACATTATAGCCAGAATCACAAAGTTGACTTATGCTAAGTAGATTGTGCTTTAGCACAAACACATAAGAAAACTTTGAGACATAAACCTTACCATCATGGAGAACTCCATACCCCTTTATTTGTCCTTGTTTGATATAACCAAAGGTCACACTTCCTCCACATTTATCTTTGAAGGAGGAGAGCTTTGTTGCCAGTCATGTGCCTTGGACATCTAGAGTCAAGGTACCAAATGTGCACATGTTGTTTCTACAAAACAAATTAGAGATTTTTAGGTACCCATTTCATAATGGGTCCTTTATGATTAGGCTTAGGAGACTCATATTTATGTTTGGGGGAAGGTTTGCCTTAACACCCGCTTTACAGACTCCGAAGCTGGATTGCTAGATTTAGCCTTGGGAGCCTGCTTCTTTTAGGTCTTCTTAGATTTTCTTTTAGGTGACCTAGAGAGAATGCAATTGGGACTTGAAAGGTGCTGTTTTAGTTGCCACAACAGAGACAAACATTTGCAATTATGAATACATTTTTGGTGACAAAAAGATTCATTTGATTCATAAAACTTGGGAATTTTATTATTATAATCATTCCTAACATTAGTTGTTCTATTGAACTCCCTATCTAGTTTAGATTGCTTATTAAAATCTTCCTTATTCTTCTCATGTTGCCCTTTCTTATTCCTCTTTCTTCCCTTGGCCTTCAGAGGCCTCTCTGAAACAGAGGAATTAAATTTAGAATTAGTGGCCCATTTTCCTTTTTGTTCCCGAGTGAACTTAACAGGCATAGATGAGGAACATTGAAAAAGTATTTTTTGGAATTTTCCTCTGGATGGTTTTGTTCAGACACAGAGCAATAATTCAAGGCCTCAAGAAGATCTTGCTCAAACACTTGTCTTACTTTCTCTGTGAACTCTTCCAATAAACTTGGATCCAGAGTTTTGAAAAGGTCTTCTTCAGGGATATTTTTATTCCTTGTCTCTGTATATTCAGGTTTGACGTTATCATCTTTTTGATTTGAAAACTCTTGATTGTGGTTACAAAAGCTAAAAAATTCCTCCGTCTTCTGTATGCTTTTGAGATCAACTTGTTTTGGTTCAAGCACACTTTTAGAAGAGTAAGAGGTGTTTTTGAAATTAAGCCTTCTTGCTCTCGCTCCACTTTCAAGTTTTGTTTTTTAATTGGTGATGGTTCATATGGAGTAGGAAAATCAGGTTTTTGCTCTGCACCTAAACAAAAAACAGATTCAAGAGTAGGTTTCTTCTTCTAGGTTAGGTTTAGGTCAACCTAACCTAGGCCTGTTTTTATTCTGTTGAGAATTAATAATTTCATACACCCACTGAGCATCTTGATATTTCTTGATTAAGAACTCTTTTCTTTATAAGCTTTAGTGTAAGAATTCCCTTTCCTTTTGAACATAGTTTTTAAGGGCCAAAGAGTTCAGTCTATCACGCTCTTCCTCAACCATGTCCTTGTCTTTCTTTTGAATTGCCTTTTTAAGTTCAGAGCACTTTGTTTTTAAAAAAATCTCTATGGAGAGTTCAGTTTTTAAAATTTTCTCCTTTTCCATAGAGAGCTCCTTCTTTTCGACAATCAGAAGCTTTGTCTCTCGTTTAAAGAAATTCTTTTCTTTTTCCACCACTTTTCTCTTTTATTTTTCTCTTAAGAGCTTCTGCTGGAGTTTGATAAAATATTGTGTTAAGAGAGAAATGTTTTGCTCTAGTTTATAATGGGCAAAGCCAGAGGTAGAAGATAACTGAGAGTCGGAGCCAGATCCAGACTCTTCTGCATCATCAACAGCCATCGCATAGAAGTGTGCTTGGTCATCCTCATCTGAAGTTGAGTCAGAGATCCAATTTTCTTTTTCCGCCATGAGGTTCCTCTAGGGTCGATTCTTGTACTTATTTTTGTAGTACAGTTCGTCCTTGACCAGAGGACCCTTGCACTCCATTGAGAAATGGTCGGGTCTTCCACATCTGAAGCATCTTATTCCTTGCTTTTTTTTCTCTGGTTGCTCCTCCTCCTTCATGCCTTGAGGAGGGTTCTTTGGCTCATACGCCCTTTCTTTGTACCTCTCATTCTTGCTGTCTCTTCCTCTCCTATCAAACACCCTTTTTCGAAACTTTTTATGAAATACCTTTGTAATAAGAGCCAAGGAGTGTGCAAATGCACTTATATCATCATCATCATCAGAGCTAGACGCTCTATTTTCTTCCTCTCTCTCTATCACCAGAGCCTTCTTTCCCTTCTGTCTATCTTCTGTTGATCTTCTTTATCTAGATGATTGGGAAGAGCTGGTCTCTTTGGAGTCAGAGACTAAGCCAGAGGTCCACCTAGAGAGACCTTGTTCTTCTGTACCTCCTTTTCTTGGGCCTGCAGGGTTCCATATACGTCATCTAGCGTCCATTGCTCCAGATCTTGATTTTCCTGGAGAGACATCGAGAGGTTCACCCACTCTTCATTAACCTCTTTAGGAAGAGCATGTTGTTCTCTTCCTAAGTTCTAACCACATCGCACTTTCTTCACTTGTTGATTAGAGTGATTATAACAGCCTAGATTTTGTTATCGATTAATCTTGGTATATTCATTTACACAACAATTGGATGCTTTATCTACTTGTACACTTGCTTAAAGTAGTTATATTTTGGACTAATAATGTAAGTCTAAGTTTTATGTAAAGGGTTAATTATGTAGAAAATAAATAGGTCTTAGAACTAAAAATGTTAAGAAAAATCCATGTAAGGACTAATATTGAATTAGACAATTGATGAGGGGCAATATTTGATAAGTGGGAATTCTTGTATCAACTATTTAAAACCCTTAATTTCAGCCAAATAACCCTCATTTGCATCTTGCACTTCTCTCTCTAGACTTAAAATTATCTCTTCACATAAACCCTAGATTTAGTTATAATCTTCTCATGCATCTAGTAATTTGGTGATATTTTGAAGATTTAAAGCTAATCGATTGAAGAGAATGTAAAGAAGCAAGATATGAATCTATAAATTTCAAGGTTTGTGGTCTAAATTGTTGATTTGTGTTAAAGTTGGGAAGGTTCATGATAGGGTTCATAAGCTTTTTGTGAATCCCAATAATCAATCACAATCAGATAAATTCTTCAAGAACACAATTAGATGAGGGAGAGATTTTCACCAAGCTTTTGAGAGTTTATTTCTTGAGAGAGAATTACAAAGTGATTAGCATGAACTAATTACAATTAAGCTACTAAAGCTATTTATAATAGGAAAGTAGTAAAGCTAACTATTACAAAACAATTACAAAATGAGAGAACTTGAATACAATATTTAAGCACAATCTTATCCCAAGAAGCGTCTCGAGTTCGAGAGATTGTGAATCTTGACTTTCTTAGCCCAAGAAGCGTCTCGAGCCTCCTTAAAGCACTCCGGTATTGCAACTTGTCATCTAGCAGGTTCAGAGCATTGATCAGTAGATACCTCTCCTTCGGACTCATTCTCTTCGATTCTGCGGCTTTATCGTTGTCAGCTTTATTCGTCTCAAGCGCCCGACGCACCATCCTTATAGTACCATCACTGTACTTGTTCAGCTCACTGAATCTCATAAACATTTTTATCCGACCTTCAGCACTATACACCACACCAAACTCCGGATCTTCAAGAATGATATACAGAGGATAGCCTTCAATATCTTCAAGTTCTTGGTCTGGTCTTTTCAAATTAATGATCCTTTGGTTGTCTTCAAGACCCATTTGTATGTCTAGAACCATCGATACTTTGACATGACTCCTCATATATCTCTTGATAGCTTCAAGAGCAATAACTGCTTCTTCTCTTCTGACAGTAAGATTCCGTAGTTCGTGATACATATGCTCCAGATCTTATAAATAGAGATTCGAGAAGTCAGCTTCGCTGAACGTCCAAACCTTTCCATCCTGTCTTGTAACTGTAAACACAGGATACCAAACTCTAAGGAGTTTGTTTGATGGAGACAATGCGATGTCTGGTCCATACTTGGCTAATTGGAAGGCGCTTCACTTTAAGAAAATGCTTGTGTTCCAAATGATAATATCGGGTTTCTTTGTGAATCCCGAGAATTTTGTCAGTGCTAAGAGCTTTGCGGTGCCAAAGAAAGATGCCGAAGTAGATGTCTTCCAGGTAAGGTTCTCTAATCCGTGCTCTGTCATAACCTGGAACATTAGCTCGTATTGCAAATGACACGTAATTCATAGTAAATATTTCTGTAGGATCATATGCCGTTCTCGGAGTTTCTGAAGCACCATGATCAACTGCGGTGGAAGGTTCAGAAGGACTCTGATGATCACCCTGGAATGGAAAGATTGGTTCATCTTCATTGATATCAGCTTCAAAGTCAAAGTACATTCCAGATGACTCATCAATATTATCAATATCTTCACCAAAGTCTTGAACTCCACCCAGTTATTTAGAGAAAGGTTCATTAAAGCCCACATTGGCAAACAAATCCAAAAGCAGTTTTGTCTCTACTGTGGAGTCCGCCGGCTTTTCAACCATTGGCTCGATCATAGGATTTGTCTCCATGGCTATTTCATCTTCAACTATTATCAGGCCTGTAGTCCTTTCCCTTGTTCTTTCTGGAACAGGACTTTCAACATTAGCCGCTTCAGAATCTGGCTCCCTTTCAACACGAACAGATGACTCAGCCAGCCTCTGTCTTTTTCTCTCCCCCTCATGATGATCAGGATCGTCCGGATCATCATGCCTTCGTTTTAAGGAGGTGGCTTGAGCTTGGCACGTATCTTCTAAGATCGATACCCTTTCAGATAGGACATCAATAGAATTCTTTAAAGCTTGAGGGTTGGATGTAATTAGCTTGCTAACTTTTGAGAAATTAGCAGCAGCTACATCTTGGAAGGACAAAAACTCTGAGGCCTGAACATTTGGGTTGTCATCTACAAGTTGTCGAAGGATCCCAACCAAGTCTACATCAGCAGTAGATATAGATACACAGTTTTGTTTCTTTGAAGCCCAGCTTACGAGTTTATCTCCCAGAAATTGTAGATGACCCAAGGTACTCTTCCTGTCCAATATACAACCTGCGTAATCTGCATCCGAGTATGTTGTTAGTTCAAAGCTAGTACCCTTGGAATACCAGAGTCCAAGATTAGCAGTCCCTTTTAGATAACGAAAAATGCGCTTAACGACACTTAAATGGGACTCCTTTGGATTAGCCTGATATCTAGAACAAATATATGTTGAAAACATAATATCCGGTCTACAAGACGTTAAATACATTAAAGAACCAATCATGCCTCTGTATGTTTTCTGATCTACAGCTTTTCCATATGGATCAACATGTAGTTTTGTACCATGAGCCATAGGTGTTTTGCTAGATGAACAGGTTTCCATATTAAATTTCTTCAGGATATCAAAAATATATTTTGTTTGACAGATAAAAATTCCCGAAGATAATTGTTTGACTTGAATACCTAAAAAGAAGTTCATCTCACCCATCATACTCATTTTAAAATAAGAAACCATTAAGGCAAAAAAGTTTTTACAGTATTTTGGGTTCATAGATCCAAATATTATACCACCTACATAAATTTGTATCAAAATAATATATGACTTCTCCTTTTTAATAAAGAGGGTTGTGTCAATGTTACCTTTCGAAAAACCTGATTTTACCAGAAATTCTAATAATATATCATACCAGGCTCTTGGTGCTTGTTTAAGACCGTATAAAGCTTTGTCAAGGATATATACATGATCCGGCTTTGACTGATCCACAAAACCCTCCGGTTGAGCAACATAAACTTCTTCCTTGAGAAGACCATAGAGGAATGTCGTCTTGATGTCCATCTGGTACATAATGAAATTCTTGTGTGCAGCGTACGCCAAAAACATCCTTATAGCTTCAATCCGTGCTACCGGGGCAAAGGTTTCATCGTAGTCAACACCTTTTTACTGATTGTATCCTTTTGCGATGAGCCGAGCCTTATTTCTGACAACAACGCCATCTTCATCCTTTTTATTCTTGAAAACCCACTTTGAACCGATAATCGTTTTATTGTTCGGACGTGGAACCAATCTCCAGACCTTAAGTGCTTCGAACTGATTCAGCTCCTCTTGCATTGCAATTATCAAGTCTGGATCTGCTAAGGCTTCAGACACCTTAGTTGGTTCAATATTACTTAGGAAAGTGGAATAAAGACACTCATTAGCAGTAGCAGACCGAGTACGAATAGATACAGATGGATCACCAATAATTTGATGCATTGCATGATTCCTGGTCCACTTTTTGCTATGAGGTAGGGGAATATAAGAACTTTGATCTGAATTTTAATCAGTGTAAGCATTGGGGGAAGTATGAGTAACAGGTTCAGGTGAAGGTTTAATGTTTGGAACTGAGTTAGGCTGAATATCTGACTAAGGTAAAGTATTTTCATCTTGAACGACCGACACCTTTGGCAAATTAGTATTTAAGCCCTCTTCACACTGAACTTGACAGTCAAAAGTTTCCATCTGAATTTCTTCATCATCCTTCTCTGATTCTTCTTGAGTTTCAGTCACTGGAACATCAGCAGATGGACCAGATAACTGTTGTTCGATTTGAATATTCCTGGACAGATCATTGGACTTATTAGATTTATTATCAAAATATTCATCGTAAAAATTTTCAATTAAGGAATCTAAATCAGAAAGATTAGAATTTGAAGATTCAATGCTATCTGCTTTCCACAAAGTATTAATTATCAGCCCGGGTCCTGAACCGTTTTGTTCAGAAGCCACATCAATTACTTCATCGAATGAAACATTTATGCTCTCATTTATGATTTTCATCCTTTTATTGTAGACTCTGTATGTAGCAGACGTTTTCAAGTAGCCTATGAATACAGCTTCATCAGCCTTTGCAGCAAACTTTCCTCTGTCTTCTTTGTCATTTAAGATAAAACACTTGCAACCAAATACTCGAAAGAATTTGATATTAGGTATTCTTTTATTTATAGTTTTGTAAGGAGTTTTACCAAACCTTTTGTGTACAAGAGATCTGTTCTGGGTAAGACATGCAGTCGCCACTGCTTCAGCCCAAAGGAATAAGGGACGCTTAGAGCAAGTCAGGAGTGTACGCGCCTGACTTGCTTCCACCAATGTTCTATTTTTCCATTCAACGACACCATTCTGTTGCGGTGTCCGGGATCTGATTGTGATTGATTATTGGGATTCACAATTGGTATCAGAGAGATATTTTCACCAAGCTTTTGAGAGTTCATTTCTTGAGAGAGAATTACAAAGTGATTAGCATGAACTAATTAAAATTAAGCTAGTAAAAGCTATTTATACTAGAAAAGTAGTAAAGCTAACTATTACAAAGCAATTACAAAATGAGAGAACTTGAATACAACATTCAAGCACAATCTTGAACCCAACAGTTTTTATTAGTAACCTAAACCTTTGTTAAATGATGTTATTTTTTATGTCATTGTTGGTTAAAGAAGTTATAAATTAAGTTTTAAATATTTATTTGCAATATGGTAAAGCTAGATAGTTGATTCTTGATGGTTTTAGTGTCAAATTTATATAAAAGGGGCTGTTTTGAGCTGTGCATAGGAATCATAGTACTGCTGGTTGTTTAATAATTCATATAAAATCACCTATTGATCCGATTGAGGTGTGACATATATTGTTGGAAAGGTATATGTGTCTACTACAACTTTGTGGTTATGTCCAAACCTGATTTTACCTCCATAATGCACAAAACAGTGAGTTTATGTATCTGGTCCTGTGTAAAAATGGGATTTGCATACTGTTTTTAGAAAATTCATATAAAATAGGTTTTTGATCCAAATGGAATGAATCCAAATCTACTGGAACCCTAAGTAATCGGCCTACAACTTTTGTTTAGACATTAACACCTGAATGCATCTCTAAGTATGATAAAAATGATCAAAGTCAAGTTGGTTCAAAGCTTTCAGGTGTAGGGGATTTAGTAGCATTATTTTTGCTTGTACTTTGTGCTTTGAGGATTGTAACATCTATAGATCTTGTATCAATCAGTCACAATCATGTGTAAACTTATTCAGGACCAATCTTAGAATAAGAAAGGGGCATTAACAAGGGGATAGGAGCTATGTGCTTACTTTATCGATTACCGTCTAAGGTATGGATATCATATCCTTGTAACTCTAGCTACTAGTCTAGTATCGAGGTAAATTTTTATCTCATTCTCTATCAAGCATTTATCACATATTCTCTTGTTTTACATCCATGAAATCAAATTGGGAAATTTTGAGTTTGATAGCTCCTTTAATTATTGGTGTTCGACATGTCAATGAACATAAATCTTATTTAGAGTTATTATTAGTGTTTGTCTTTGGTATGACTATTGTTGGCTACTTGAGTTGAACCACTTTTGAATTCGATTCTTTTGGTATTGAACCTTTGTCAGATTTGAACTGTTTTTGAAATTTCTATTTTGACATGTAGTAGTTAATAGTTTCATATTTTGTGAAATTACCCTTTCCACAATAAATTGATATTTTTTTTGGTGATTTGAGCATTTTGTGATTTAAGGCACGACATCGAGGGCAATGATGTCGTGACGCCTCCATGGCAGCTATAAACTGTCATGGCGTCCTCGCTATTATACCCCAATGTCATTAAGTGGGTTTGGCCTGGTACCAGCTAATTTGAGGGCGAATGGATCAATCCTAGGAACCGCTATCGGGAGCCGATTACCGGAAGGGAATTGAGTGTATTGCCCTACACTTATTTTTCATTGTTCGAGTGGTCCGTACAACCCTCAAACCCAATTGAGTTTCTTATTTATTCTCAATTCTTGACTTGATGATATTATTTTAATTATTTCAGTATGGACATTTCATGTCAATTATTAATCGATCCCTTCATGTTCCGGTTTTCGGATTCCTTATAATTACTATCTTTTATTAACTCGATTATATACTTGCGATCTTGTTATTTTAATTGTCTGCTCACTGAGCATTTGGCTCAGCTGAAGTTTGTTTTGTCCTCGGCAGGTACATGATCGTAGGTGGGATTATCACGAGACTGAGAGCGATGGAACTTGACTATTTTGAAGACGACCTTGGATAGTATAGTAGTTTTTGTTTCTGTATATATTGTAATTGTATCCATGTCGTCTTAACTTTTAGTGTACCACACTTTTTTTATGGATATTCATAGTAGCTCTGGTTTTTCCCCCATATATTAGCTATTTATCTTGTTATGTTTTCCTTCGTAATACACCATCCTCCGACCATGTGGGACAAGGGTCTTACAGTGTTGGATCTGTTATAAGTCTGCTTGACAGACTCATTAGGAAGAGCCTAAAAACTATTGTACTCATTCAAGCATTGAACACAACGATTTTTCCTCATCTTTATCCCAGCTTCAAGCTGGTTTGCAAGTTAATCCCATAGATACTTTGCAGAATCACAAGCATTAAGAGACTGAAAAGGGCCATGATTAAAAGCCTTTTGATCAATCTCCAACCTGCGTTTATCCTCATCATCCCATTCCCTTCTTTCTTTGGGAGCATGCATGGCAGGGACTTCAACAGTGTCACCTAAGCCAAGAACCCTTGGCATAATGGTCATAGGCACATAAGGTCCATGCTTGATAGATCCGTACAGTTCAAGGTCGAGACCTTCATAAAAATTGATCATCCAAATCTTCCATTTGGGATATTCATATCTAATGAGAGTCGGGGGTTTTGTAAGGGATCCAACACTGTACATCGAATTCCATGTTTGGTTTGACATTTTAAAGAGTGATGAAATAAACAAACAGGATGTTTTGAAAATGGATAGAGAAAAACTGAACTTTAACGAACACGACTTGGAGAAAAAGAATACGGATATCTTCTAGAAAATGAAAGAGATTTGTAAATTTTCATAGAAAATTTAGAGATCTGGAATGAAAAACAAATTTAAGAAGATAAACAACCAACAAAAGAGGATATCCTTTTGGATTTGATCAACTAATCAATAGACTGATTAGCCAGCTCTGATACCAATTGTAGGAACCCATAATCCTCTAATGTATTAATAATCACAACTTAGGTCAATGAATTTCGAGCGGAAGCAATAACTATGATATTGAAAGGTTAACAGAGATGAACAAAAACATAGAAAATTTTTAATTGTTGAACAAGTCAGTTGTATTGATTGAAAAAAGTTACAGTAAAGAAAAACTCTCAACAATAATCTAGATCTCACAAGTATTTGACTATTCTCTTTAGAAAGAGCGTTTTCAAAATATATGGCAATTAGTAGTCTTTTTGTTTCCTGAGAGAAACATCTTTATATATGACATTAAAACAGAATCTTTGATAATTCTGGTTTGAAACTTTGTCAGTGCATTCAGAATTATTAGCCTTCATGTTCCTTGAGAGTTGGAACCATTTCTATACATGTGTCAACTTCTGATTGGAACACTTGTGATAAGCGCAGGAAACTCTATGTGCAAGCCAAGGATGAAGGAGACCCAGAGGCGTTGTGTCTGGAGTAGTTGCTCTGCATCAAGTCCTTAAGCTTTTCAACGCTTAAGACTTGATCTTCCTTTACTTGGCACGAGCTCTGTATGCGAGGCACTCTTCTGTGTCTGAGTAGCTCTGTCTCTTGGCGACCTATACATCCGAGCTCTTGTTCCAGGTTGCTTTCTAGACTAAGTCCTCTTGACTAGAGCAAGAGGCTTCTTACTTACACTTTCATGAAAGAAATATCTAATACTTAGAAAGGGTTTGGGATATGAAAATCCAATTTTTTTGAAAAAGGCACTTTACTACACTCCAACTTTTTATAAATTTGAATATCTAGATCTCGGTCCAGATTATAAAATTGAGTTTATTAAATCATCTGATGAAGTGGAGGAACAAGAAGATTTGAACAGAAAAGGAGAAGATAAAATGAAAGTTCCTTTTGATTATAAAGATTTGAATGAAAGCTATCAAACGAGAGTGCCTGCACTTTCTACTGATTATATTCACAATTATTCAATTGCTGAACTTTCATCAAAACCAGTTGTTCACAAACATTATACTCTGACTCTTGTTTACTGGAAAATATTTTAAAAGAAGAGATACTTTCTTTTGAAAAAGAAAAGGAACTACTTTTGTCGAAAATTCAAAATTTTGAGTCTCAAAGTGTAGTGCAAGAAGAGGAAAACAATGAGTCTTTTGATTCTGAAGCCTCTTTATGTAAGGCACTTATGGAAAATTTTGTGACAGTATTTCTATGGATCTACTGATTCAGATGATATATATGTGTCAAAAGAAGAAACGGATTTCTTAGAAATTTTACAATTTTGATGTTTGTTTGGATGAAGAAATTGATCGTTCTGATTTCTCACAACAACATCTTGAAAATTTTCCTATGTATAATATAAAGTATTCTTCAGTTTCACTGAAAAAGATTTCTGAAAAGAGTAATAGGCACAAGTATCTATGAGTTCTAATTTACTCTTCATTTCACTAACAACTTTAAGTCAGTCAATACGCTTTCAGTTTCAGTTATCATACTTGTACTTGTTTCTCTTGAACTTGTAATCCTTTACAACTTAAGTGAACTTTAAGAAAATTATATCACTGAAAAAGATCACAAAATTGTTAAAAAGGACTTGTATCTTATTTGTACATTTTCCTTACTATTATAAATTAGGCAATTTTCTTTATGTTGCTTCTTCATCATCATATAGGGGAGATTGTTGATCCTCTCTCTCATTGATTTGATGATGATCCCTTTTTACCTTACGAATTATATTATTTCTGTTATTCAGTTTCATCGATCCATACTGAGTTTGTTCAGTGATCATTGAACATGTATTGTAACTCCTTTAGAGACTGTTATACTTTAAGTAGACAAAACTCACACCACGGTTCCTTTAGCGATGTCGAAGACAAAAGCTGAAGATTAGAGACCAGCAAGTTCGTGATCTGAAGCAACATTCAGTAATTATGAGCTCGTCTACAAATGTGTGAAGTCTGCTCAAATTTCAGCGAATACTGAGAGACCTTTCAGTGTCACTCCAGTATTCAGCGATCAAAGGAAACTTACCAAGCACGATTATTTTTGTCTTGTCCTCCCTCACACAAAGGACAAACCCATACCTTTTCTAGAGTACAACACAATATGGAGCCACTCCGTTGACTCTATAATGCTTACCTACTTTATGAAAAGATGACTGCTCATATACATCCAAAAGGACTGTTTACTGTAGCAAAGGACAAGCTTTTTTCCAAAATCTTGACACGTGCTTTGTACCTTCTGAATACATTTAATGCAATGGATATAAATAGTTGAGTGCTCTCCTCTCAGTTATGATCCTTTTACTACTAACTTACCCTAGAAGTTATTTCTCTCTCTACTCTCTACCTGAGAGAAAGAACCACTTAGAACAAGTGAAGAGCACTTACATTCTTATCTTTATTTCTTGTAGCAAATCTTTTCTCTTTGCTATTTGTAATTGTGTGAACCTTAGATTGTTTAGATAAGTTCTTTACCTTATCTCTTTCGCAAACAATTTGTAAAATTTATATTGGTCTTTCTTTACCAATATATAATTTTTAAAAGTGAAAGTTTTAGTGTTTGTATTCATCCCTCCCCCTTCTACAAATAGATTACCTATAACTCTTGTGGATACGGCTGGGACCAACAGAAAATGTGAATGAGAGGGGCTCGGKGGGGGGGGGGGAGACTCTGATCAAGCAATATTTGAAAGTAGTGCTTCCATGAATGAATCAAGCTCGGAAGACACTAACTCTGGTAATGATCAAGCTGATGATGAGCCAAAAGATGTTGATGATGACTCAGACAATGATGATGATAATGCTGAAAATCCCGATGATGTTGAGCCAATTCAGATTAAATATCGAAGAGCATCAACTAATAGAATTCAACTTTGATGATTTTATTCCAGAGTTTGATTATGAAGCTGATTCTATTCAACTTTAGAGGTTATGTGATTGGGAAGAAAAAAATAATGACGAGAGTCTGAGAGGAACAATAGAAGAATATATAGTTCCAATACAAACTTTTTGGAGAAGACGGGTAGCCACATCTATTGTTGACATTCACTCGTTGAATGTCGACATTGAAGAAGACATAGTCCACCTAACTATGCATCTACACACCCCTCCTAGCCACTTTGATGCCTCTCAACGAGTGTCAGTTTCATCGTCACAGGGAATTAGCACATAATCTATCTGTTCATCATTCAGAGGAATTAGATATTAAAACTGGAAGACTTGCAGCCCCCGTCTACGACTTCTTTGAATCTCACTTTGAGTCTAGATCCTCTAATTCCAAATTCTTTAGGTACACAAGATCTTAGAGCATCTGTGCTCAACCTGCTGTTCTCTGTGAACAAGCCGGAACGACTAGAGTAAAGTCACTTGATGAACTTTTACAAGGACTAGTCGGAAGTCCTACCAGTGCTAACGCTTTATCAACACTGAACATAGGCACAATAGTTTATGTCAAGGGAATACCTGAACAATGCTCTAAAGGATGTTCAAGATACGTTGATGGAGGAAATAAGGGGATTGAAAATTCTGATCAAAGGAAAGCAATCAGTAATGAAGGAAAGTCGTGTTCCATCTCCGACACCTCAACCTCAACAAGAATTAGAATTCTAGGTGGATGACTTGAAGTCCAAATAGTACGCAAAAATCATTTCTCAACCAAATATGGACTCGACAGATGCAGACTTAGTTGGTATGCTTGGCCAGTCTGTAGAAGAATCTCAAACCCTTAGAGCCACAGAGTTTCACAACTTCCAAAGCGTTGTTATCTCGAGCTTATCAAAGCTTGGTTCAACAATTGCCTCTTCTACCTAGAATATTTAGAACTCACTTGATGCACTTGCTGAAAGAGTTTCCATCCTGGAAACATCATGCAAAACTCAAGCCAGTACCCGAAAACGAATACATGATGACTAGGATGATCATGATCACCACGAGGGGGAGATCAAAAGGCAGAGAGTAGCTGAGTCTTCAGGATTTTAGAGAGTTGATTCAGATGGAAGTGAAGACTCTGATGAGCATAACTCAAATCATTCTGGTGAAAGGGTGACAAGTATGGAAATGATTGTGTATGAGAACGCATAGATCGATTCGATGGTTGAAAAACCGGAGGACTCTACTGCAGAAATAAGGAAGTTATTGGGTTTATCAACAAATGTTAGTTTTAATGATTGTTTTGTCAAAGTGGAAGGTGGAGGTCAGGAGTTCAATGTAGAATCGGAAGGATAAGATGATGATTCAGATGATCTAATGTTTGACTTTGAAGCAGACTTGAACAATGATCAATCAATCTTTCCTTTCCCGGTCGAGCCTAAAGAAGAACATGAACCGTCGATTGCAGAACCACGAAGTGTTCCTTTGTCAACTTCCCTACCTCACGCTGAAAATGTTTTGTCTTCGAGAAGGTATGTTCCTATTGCTAAAAAGTTAGAAACCCCAGGGTGAGACATGTCAAGAATAAGAGAACCATTCCTTGAAGACATGTATACCGAAATCTTTGTTCATTCTCTGAAAGTGTTGAGTGTTAACAAAGTCTTGGGTATTCGGAAAGAAACCCTTGAATACCGATAATAATACAAGTATTTCATGAAAGCTAAACGTAAACTCATTCACTTTGTGAGAACAAAGCACTAGACTGTGTCGATCAAGAAGGCAGTAGCCAGAAAACTCGTAAGAGTATGGTATCCTATATTTTACGTCATAAGGCAAGATGGTAAAGAGTGGTACTTTAGTGAAGTTGATTTTCCTAATCTGTACTTGGAAGACTTTGAGTTTATGTACCATGATTTCAAAAACCAAACTGTCCGATTGGAAGGAGTTGTCGGAGGTTTGGAAGTTATCAAAAGATTTCTTAAGAGTCAAAGTAAGTTGCCTTCTATAATATATGTTCAAATGGTCTACGAGAGCATTCAAAAGTATGTCAATCTGAAGAAGCCTAATCAAGATCTGGAAGAAGTTGATGGTTATCCTTTGTACATGATTTTTGAAGATCTGGAGTTGGGTGTGATTTATGAGAACTCTGGGGTGCTAAGAGATTTTAAAGGTTCAATGAACTTAAAAATTATAGTGACAGAACGATCAAGATTATTAGAAAACAACTTGAGTTGAAGAAAGTTCAGGATGACAAAGCTTCAAGGTCAAACAAAATGAATTTGAGAGAAAGGTTCTTGCTTCTTAAAGCACTAGAGTTACTTGACGAAAAGATTGAGTATCAGAATGCCATAAAAAGATTTGAAACTCATCTTGGATTTTAGACGATCAAGATTTTCTATATCTAAAGCTTGAATCCAAAGGGGAAGAATGTTGGGTTAATGATTTGTGCTTAAATATTGTATTCAAACTTGTAGCTGTGATTGTACTTTCGTTATTATTTTCCTTGTATAAATAGAGTAGGTGCCTTGTAATTTGTAGTACTTTCATTCTCATTTGTAATCACTTTGAAGCTAATACAAAACATTTGAAGAAATTTTCTCTCTACTCATGTTCTACCATTGTTGAAGTTTGAGTTCTTGAATTGAATTGCATTAAGATTGATTGAAACTGGAACAACACACTATCATATTTTTTTTTTCTTTAGACTAGAAATATTTTTCTCTAAAACACTCTTCTCATCAAACAACATATTTTCTAAATAAGTTGTTTTCTTTTTCAGAACTTTTTTCAAAATAGGAAATCGTTTTTTCAGGTCAAGATTCTCTTTTTCCAAAACATTCTTTTCTTTCTCCAAATATGTTACTTTCTTTTCTAAAACAACAAAATCTTTGTGACGATAAGTTTTCATCAATAACAGCTTCTGAATAACCTTCATATTGTTGATCTGTTTTGATTCATAACCTGCAATCTTGTCATTGAGGTTAGAAATTTGCTTTTGTAAATCATAGTATGGAGAAGACATTGTTGCCTGATCAAATGATCGTTAATCAAAATGATTATAAGATTATTTGAAAAATCCAAAATGAATAGTGTCCCCCTACTACGACTTAGCACGAGGGTCCCGCTAGTCTAGATTAATAAACTTGAAAGTTTGTAAGACAATTAATTGATTTGATCCAATAACTCAAGTCTGAAAGTCGAACCCTAAAAGTCAACAATCGCATGAAGTCAACTATCAGAGAACCTTGATCAACTATCGCACACAACAAGAATGAATATTAACTATATCACAGAAGTTTTGTGTGATATACTTAACTATCATAGACAGTGTCATGCAATATACTCAACTATCAAATAACTATGCGATAAACTCAAACTATCACATATAGTATCATGCAATATATGCAACCATTGCATATAAAAGACCAACTATCGTAGAAGAGTTCTGGATATTCACAACTATCGCAGGCCTTGTACAATATACTCCAACTATCGCAGGCTTCTATGAGATATACTTCAACTATCGTAGACTCTTTGTGCAATAGATCCAACTATCACAGATAACTTGTGCGATATACACTAACTATTGCAAATCACTACTGCGATATACTCAACTATCACACCCAACTATGCAATAGATATTTATACTCAATCCTTGTGATAAGCTTGAATCTTGATCAAATTGAACCTGAAAATCGCAAGAACTCAACAAATCATTATTAGAATGTGATTATGAAGCTCAAAAATGATGCAAAAACACAATTAATGAATGTTCTAATCATAAATTTGAATCAAATAACAAGAATTTGATCAATTTTTCAAGAACCAACGTTCACGAACTAGAAGAAAACCAAAAATCATCAAAAACTTCAAATTAGATGATCAAAACTTCAAGTTAGATGATGAAAATTCACAGGAATGATCTATGATGTGTTTCAAATAGATCTGTATAAAAAGATTAAACAAAATTCATTAAAAACAATATAATCAAGATCAAAACAGTAAGTTTTTAAAAGAAACACGAAAAACTTCAAAAGTTTACTCAAATCTTCTTTAAATCAAGTTGAATTTGCTCAAATACCAATTGTTAAACCCTGTTTCAATCAAATAACAATAAATTAAACAATAAGAACAACATCTAGAGATCAAATCATCGTGTATATTGATAAACTGTCTCAATACATATTTCTCTCTCTAACTTCTCTCTCTAGAATATTACAATATGAGTTCTTATTAATAACAAAACTAACACTAACTATTTATATGATTGACTGAACATACAAGTCAAACTACAATGAACATAACATTGACTTTTGTTGACTTTAAGATTTGATCTATTTAATCATTAAACTCGATGATCTCAGATACAATAATATTTGACCTAACTTGAATATATTATTTTTTTATTAGAGACAATATTTCCAGTTCTGATGAGGAGTTTAAAATCTCATATGATGAATCTGAAGACAAGCATGAGGAAATTGTAAGGACCTCATGTCTTGATATTGTTCTAATTGTAAAGCAGTAGATATAGATACATAATTTTTAGAAGACCAGAAAGTGGATTTAGAGAATGATTCAGGTTTTGATGAAGTGATTGAAGAAAAATAGAGTAAGTCAGACAAGATGGATCAATAGTTATATTAGACAACAATGACCATATGTTTCTGCAAATAAAGAGGAAAAGAATTTTTTAGAGCATGAAGTGAAGGGAGACTGTCCTGGAGAAGTACAAATGACGTATTCAGAAATGGCAAACAGATAGATCATACAGCTATAACAGCAATCGTTGCCCCATTTCTGACGCATAGATCAAGTTCACCTTTGATTAACCCTCTAGTATTTTTAGTTCCTACATGTTTCTATAAATAAGAGAACCACATTGGGTATCTAATACCCATGATGTATAAGAAGTAGAAAGATTAGCTTCAATCACATAGATACATGAAGTTGAAGTTATATTTCCTTTCTTCTTTTCCTGAAAGTAGAGAGGAAAGTTCCTCCTCTAATGCCCGGGTTTGTTGCAATGAAAGCATTCACCCTCCTTAGGGACAGTTACCTTGGGTTTCTTCGCAATGCCCCCTTTTGGCTTCAAAGATTTTGACGTGTGTTTGGCAATGGACTTTCCTTTTCCTTTCCCCTTCTTGTCCTTGCAAACCATCAAAATGGTGGACTTTTTCTTTGCAAGCTCTTGCTCGAATGTTTTTCAAAGTCATGCATGTTGTAGTTCATCAGGAATTAACTGTAGCTGTTTGGAAACGATTGTAAAACTACAATAAAAATGCAGTGTTCTTACTGTCATGTAATTATTATTATTGTTTAATGAGGAATTTCATCAAACAAGTTTCCACTATTTTAATCAAAACAACAACCCTCTTTTATTGCTCCAAAAACGTCATGAGTTTTCTAGTGGCCCAAGATCCATATTCTCATTATCGATCAATTTAACTTCAGCTTACTTATCAACCAATAATGTTTTTAGGTAAGAAACAACATTGCTAATTACATCTCTATGTAACTCTTGGATAGTTAGGTGAATAACTTTTATTTAAATTCATCATATGAATATTCCTAACCATGCCTCCAAATCCCTAATCCTATTAGGCTTAATTTGGTTAAGTCTGACCCAAAATGGCTTGTAGGAATCTTATTTTTACCTTATATTACTAAGATTAAAGAGAGTGTCCAACTTTAGCATGACCCACCCTCGATGATCAAGGTCTTGAAAAGTCCCATGTTTGGAAGACATCTTAAACTTAATATTTTGGTGAGGGATTTTTTAGTTAGCTTGAATTTACCATTCTTTCTTTTGTAATAGATCATTTCCTCATGGCTTGATTCAACCGGAATCCAAATTCGAGAAGGATCATGAGGATCACATGAATACCTTCCTTTCTTTGTTAGTTTAGACCATTTTGACAAAAATCGGTTGAAATATTGCTTTGATGTACTAAGACCTTATCACCCAAGATCGACGGTCCATTTTATATCTTATATAAAATCAATTTTTTTATTTTATCAAAACTCATTTTGATTTGTAAAACTCCTTTTACTTACATATTTAAAAATCAAATTTTTGTTTTAAAGCGTTGTAACAAGTATCACATATAGATAACCATGCATAATATATCACAATATATATATAAAGCGTAAAATAAATGTGAGATAGTTATAGCCCCCCTTATGCGATATTCATATAGCCAAGTATGAATATCATTACATAAAATAAAGTCTTATAATTCTCAGTCTTCTCATCTTCATCACTTCATAACGCCTCCATCTTTTGGTTTTGTACTTTACATTGCAAACAAAGAAACTTCGAGTTACATTCGAGGGGAGTGGATGAGAGGAGAATATACAAATAGAGTATATAGAGAAATGCATGACGTACAAGTCGTCTTTATATATATATATATATAGGGGCAAGTTCATTTATTAACCGGTTAACACACTATCCGGATACACTTTCATCGGACAACACACTGTCCGGATATAGTCCTCACCGGTTAACACTTAGCAATAATAATAAATTGGCTAAGGCTTTGTCCGATGAGTATCCTCACCGGACAAGGCCTGTCCGATAACCACTTCAAACAAGTCAACACTTAAAGATAAAAATTAAACGGTTAATTAAAGCTTTGTCCGATAAGCATTCTCACCGGACACAAGACATGCCCGATAAAATTTTTTATCCGGCCAACCCTTAAATAACATAAATGCATAACCGGATACCTTGTCTGATAAGGGTCCTCATCAGGCAAGACTTCACGTAATAAAGACCTCATCGGTCAATACCCAAAACCAACACATCCTTCACCAGAAAAGACTTGGCCAGTAAGGAGGCTGATCGAAAAACACACCGTTCGATCACAGAACCTTATCGGCCCATGAAACTTCAAAAGAATATATACACAATACACCGACAGATTTCTTAAAACAATGAAACTAGAATTATAACAGATTCAGTGAGAGTTGTTTTTGATAAAGTAAAACTCACCTTATGGATGATTTGAAGAAGAAACAACAAGTTTGAAAAATAGCTTCACTTGATCCAATTCCGGCTTCCAAATATGGCAAGCAATACACATAGATGCTTACTTTCTCTCAACTCTTTCCAAATATGGCAGAAAAAGTTACCCAATTTAAAAACTTTCCTTTTATACAAATATCTTTTCCCTTTTACCATCTTATGCATATACACATGCATACATCCGAAAATACAAAACCCTCATGCATGATGATACACATACATGCGAGATATACACACACCCATGCAAAGCATGCATAAACTCACCTCATCCTTTCATGCATGCATATATTTGACACACATTTTTTCATATATATGCATATACCCACATGATCAATTATAACAATTAATCATATATTCATGTGATCACATAACAATTACCTCAAGTGTATAACCAGGACCCGTATCACAATTGATATGTAGTAACACCGTTGAGCAAGAAGTGTGCGACCAACACATTCGAGTGTAACTCAAGAGAAGACATACTTGAATCAATTCAAGCTAATTAAGCACAAATTCAGGAAATGAGTAAGGAGGTAACTTCTAAAATTTGATGCTTTATTTTGGGGAAATGTTGGGATGGTATGTTATGAATGTAATACCTTCTATTTGATTAAAGATTGACGCATGCCTAGATTTCTATAATGTTTGATCTTTAATGATTTGTTACAAAGGAATAAACCTGGTTGGGGTTATTAATAACAGATGATGCATGTTTCAAAGAACGAGAAAATTGTAGTGTGAAAATATATACCTGATCACACTGCATAGGCATGGATGTCCTACATGTTCACATATTAATAATTGGAACTAGTCTTCACATATTAATAATATGTACAACTCTTGGCTTCAGATATAGGCCATACAATTGTCGACTCTGTTGTAAGATTCACACTGGCAGAAGATACCAGTGGCTGGAGACATATGAAATATCTTCATTATCTCGGCCCATTTCAAGATACAACGGTAAATAAAATGACTTTTCAAAAAAAGCATCACAGAAATTGGAACATAAGAAGAAACAGCCTCACAACAGGCAGAATCACAGTAACTGTCAACATACATACGTATATAAACATTTATATGCACATGTTGATACATATATATATATATATATCTGTGAGTGAGTCGATGTGTAAATGTGTATATGGACCCTTCATAGATGTTGTTGTTACATGTGTGCCTTTCCCTCTTACAAATATTACACCATTCACGTTTTGATTTGAAAAATAGAAAATATGTTATGCAGTCCAATACAACACAGATGGTGCATATACAATTGTGCACCTTACTTGGTTATAATTTGCTGGAGGGCATCATAGTACAATAGTCAAGCTATATCTTGTACTTTGTTGGGATTAACTAAGAAAAAGAAACATGAGAAGAAAAGTAAAAGCAAATAAGACTTTTAGCCAAGCTACTGCATTTAAGTCGACTTAGGCAAGAGTTAGAAATTGCAAGGCTGCTGCATCACACACGCCTGTTAGGTTTAACTTGCCTACAGGTCATTAAGCATGTGTTGATGCAACCATATGGTGTTCATAGCTGACCAAGGACTATATACACCTATTACACACACATATAAATGTCAGATAGATACACATACGTTTAAAGATATTCTAACAATATGCATATGTATATATATATATATATATATCTGTGTTTGCGTGATGCAACCACATGGTGTTCACGGCTGACCAAGTACTATATACACATATTACACACACATTTCATGTACTTTATTACCTTCAATATCAACCAGCTTGATTGGTTATTGTTTATTTTGGTCTGCATTGTTCTCTATATTCTGGATTGCGCTAATTGATTCGAGTGTTCATAGATAATGTCGTTGTTACAGGTGTGTCTTTTCCTCTTACAAATGTTACACCATTCATGACTTGATTTGAAAATTTTAAAATGTATTAAGCAGGCCAATATACCACAGGTTGTGTATATACAAATGTGCCATTAGTTGGTTGTAATTTGCTGGAGGAGGGCATCTACAATAGGCAAGCCATATATTGTACTTTTTTGGGTTAACTAAGAAAAGGAAACAATAGAAGGAAGTTAAAAGAAAATAAGACTTTCAAGCAGTCTACTTCATTTAAGTCGAATTAGGAAGAGTTACAAAAGTGCAAGGCTGTTGCATCACACCTTCCCTTTAGGTTCAACGTGCCTACAAGTCATGAAGCATGTGTTGATACAACCATGCGGTGTTCACAGCAGTCCAAGGACTATACATCTAGTACACACGCATATAAATGTCAGATACGATCATATATGCATATAGATACATAAACAAGTATATTCATATGTGTATATGGACCCTTTACTGATAATGTTATTGTTACAGGTGTGCCTTTTCCTCTAACAAATATTGCACCATTCACGACTTAATTTGGAAAATAGAAAAGTTGTTATGCAGTCCAATACAACACAGATGGTGTATGTACAATTGTTCAAATTGTATTAACACATATTATACTACATCCCGTGAACAATTAATCATATCACAGAACGTGTTCATATGGCTTGTACTTATTATAATTAGGTTGACTAAATTTATCTAGATGTTACTATGTTTTTGGGTTATGAAATTGTAAGACATTGGTCCCAATGGTTAAGAAATACAACGTTCAATTGGCATGTTCAGATGATCAAATCAGTTAGGATTTTCCGTCGTGCGAGGAAAACCAACCTGTTTGCATATATGAAATTATTGTCTATACAAATGTCAATATTTTGATATATCTAATAATAACACACGTATTCAAGTACTCAGTGGAACCAAAAGAAACATGAATTATATAAAAGCTTTCCTAAGTAGCTTTTATGAATTAAGTTTACTTTATGTTTGGGCCAACTTTACAGTGTTATGGAACAACTAGGACAACAACACATGCGTAATTCATGTTGACAGATATGAACACAAACACACAAACTTGATCACTGCATGATGGTTGATCATATCACATACATAATATTTATGGGTTTCTTGTGTTTTAAGTTTTGAGTATTTTTTCTAGGATTGCATAATAATCATGGGCAAGAGAATCGTCGAGCTATGTTCTTCAAGGTTGGAAACAGATTTGATGATCCAATCTTATGTGGAATGATTTCATGTGTCACAGATTTTGACAATTTCAAATATCAATTATCAAGCATATTTAAAGGCAGCAAGTGGGTGTCCCGACATGATGTAGATCAACGCAGCAACACACCGTTGAATGATGAACAACGCCTACTCAGTTCAGAGGATGCACCAATATCAGGGAAACTCGTTCACATATTGGCACTTGTTGAGGTAACACCTCCGAAGATGGCCACCACATCTGGTCCTGTATGTTTTCACCATTATCCCAATTCTGGATAAGCTCTACAGTCATTGTCGAAGTTAACCGGGCGTCAAACGAGAAATTTGCTCTAGTATCAAAAGAAAAAGGAATGCTCCAAAAACCCGAATCTAATAGAAAAAGTGAAGCTTACATCATTTCAATCACGGTTAGAAAAGGTTGGAAGTGTACGAAGTAGGAGTGTAGATCAATGTGAAACTCGGACCAGGAAGCATTGAAGACGGGGGGCGTAAATGTTGACAGGTATCAATCAGATTACAATGAGCGACACATTGATTCTTATGCAGAGTTCGAGGCACCAGATTTTGATTTGGGAATAAGTCCATCCCAGAAACAAGTTATTGCTAGTGTAGATAATTCCATAGCAGGAGCTATATGTGATAACCGGGTTTTTGGTTAAGCACTCGAGGTAATCTAGGGATGGTGATTTGGCCCGACCCGGTGGGGAACCCGGTTCACCCGACCCGGACGGGGACGGGGATTCCCCGCTAAAACGGGTACCGGGGCCGGGGCCGGGGATCCCCGGTAGAGGCAAACCGGGGACGGGGCCAAGGGCCGGGTATTGTATCCCCCGACCCGCCCCGTACCCGGTATATATATAAATATTAAACATTTTTATTATTTGGGCTTATAAGTAATATATATAATTGGGCTTAGATTTATTATGGACTTGGGCTTTTACAATTTTATTGGATTATTGTTAATTTTACAATTTTATTATTTTTATTAGGTAAGACTAGATATGATGTAATTAACTAATTATGTTATGTTGATCATGCTTAGAAAAAACTTATTAATTTTAAATTGACCGGGTGTTGACCGGGGGTTGACCGGGGTTGACCGAAAGTTGACCGGGGACGGGGCCGGGGACTATTTATATAAACCGGGGCCGGGGCCGGGGATTGCAAACCCCGCCCCATCCCCGCCCCGTTGCCATCCCTAAGGTAATCCTTACGTGATTATTATTTGATTATGTGGAAATTTGCATATTTATGTATGAGAAATATGTATACATGAGATTGAGAATATACATATGTGTATGCATGATTTATTTTGATAACATGCATGAAGTTTTGCAATATGCATGATTATCATACATGGTCTTGTGATGATTTATGTGTGCATAAATTATAATTTTACTAGATTGAGGTGTGTGTATGTGTAAGCTCAAGATATTTGTGAAAATAGTTTTATAATATTTCTTCAAACCGTCTCTTTTGGAAGAGATAAGAAGAAGAAGAAGTTATTTTATTATATTTTCTCAAAACCACCTTTTTTGGGGAATATAAAAAGAAGGGTATCTTTCGAAGAAGAATTATCTTCAAAAATGGCAAAAAGAAAGTAGTGAGAGTTTAGTGTGAGAGCTTTCTTCTAAAAAGTTAGAAACTGGAATCTGGAATTTCAAGTTGAAGTAGTTTTTGTTGTTTTTTCCTATTAGGTTTTAAAGATGAGTTTTTGTTTAAAATATTCAGCCTTTAATTTGTTAAGGGTTGAGATTATGTGTGGAATGGTTGGTAAATTTGTGTATTTAATATGAGCTTATTTTCTAGAAATTTAAAGATTAAAAAGAACTTATATCGAACAGTGTTGTTCGATGAGAATTTATTTGATAAAAGTGGTTTCAGGATGGTATTATCCGATGAAAGTATGTTTAAACCTTTTAGGGATTAAAAGATTATTTTTGTATCTTTCAACTGGAAAAGATATTGTTTGAATCTTCTTTCAAAACTTGTGACATGAGGTCTGTTTTGAAAGAAAAAAGTTTTTCAAAGGTTTCTTCAGGATGATTGTGACTTCGGTCTGTTCCGGTATGAAACTGTTTTTAGGCCATTATTGGCTAAAACTACATATGACGTTTCTTCGGGACGGTTGTGACTTCGGTCTGTTCTGATTGGAAATAGTTTTTCTATGGGACGGTTGTGACTTCGGTCTGTTCTAGTACGAAATCTTCATCTCTGTAGATTCGAGGAGGAGATAAGGGTGGCACACCATGGGATAAGAGTGGTAGTTGGATAACTCTGGTTATTATATTAGCAAGAGATAATAGCTCTAGGTTAACACTTCTTTGTGATTTGGGAATTTAGAGATATTGCTCTTATTGAAATAATACCTTGGATGTTGTTGAGAAGGGGAAAATCAGCTCTTAGCCAGAGGCATGATTTGCCTTCTATTTCAAATGATTTTGATGAAATCAAAGTATTCAGTTTTAGCATTGATTTTGAGAAATCAAGTATTGATCGGAATTAGAAGAGCTCTGGTTGGTTTGCAGCCTAGACCAGAGATCTTCTAGTCGTATAAGAAATCTTTTCAAAGCATGTACTCGAAACCAGAAGAGCTATGGTAGGTCTTTAGAAAAGACAAGAGGGTCCTTGGTTATACGGGAATCCTTTCAAGTGTTTTCAGGAATATTGTGATCTAGATGCTCTGCATGTGCTATACAGAGGCTCTGTATCAAGGAGTTGTTCATGAGAATAAATCTTTCAAAGTGTTTTCAAGATTTATATAACCCAKAGGCTCTGTATGTGCTATACTGAGGCTCTGTGTCATGAAAATTTTATTTTAAAACTTTTATATCTAAGCTCTGTATTTGAGAGTGATGTTCGAACTCTGTGTCTGAGCTCTGTCTTTCTAAGCTTATCCTATTATACTTTATTTTAAGTCTTAACCTTTTTAATACTTCATTACAAATAAACCAAGAACCAGAGGAGCTCTGTTTATATATTTTAATAAGTCTTTTTTTAATTTATGTTCTGGTCTATCTGTATTAAAGACTCTAAACGTTGAGAGGGTCTCTGATTAAATAAAAGACTTGGTCATTTTAAGAGTTTAAGTACAAAAACTCTGGTTGGTCAGATCAGAGGCTCTGGACAACTGGAAGAGTTGTTTAATAAAAGCTTTGTTCCTTATAGACAGAGGAGCTCTGGTTCTTAGAAACAGAAGGGCACTGCCTTTAAAACTCGGGGAGTTTTGACTAGCTGAGCCAGAGGAGCTTTGTAAATTTACATTTTATATAGATTTCAGAGATCATGATTTTGTTTATATGAAAAGTTGATTTTAAATAAATTTTGGTGATCTTCACGCTGTAATTGCAAAGAAATGGTTCTCTCACAAGACCTTTCGGTCTAACCTTAATTTTGTGTTTTAAATATGCATTGCGAAAACCATCAGGGTCTCGAGATGTTAAAGGGAAGGGAAAAATCTGATTATTTTTCTTATATGCGTATCTGCTGTGTTTTGAAGATCAATCTGTTATTTTGAAGATATATGTAGTAATGCATGTGATAGTTCAGGGTTTTCTTTTGGAATTTTTCAATTGTAAATTCTGTATATATATACAGAAACTCTGTACTAGTGGGACCAATGTTGTGTAATCTGTATTTCTTTTATATGAAATATATGTTATATGCAAATGTAGAGTTTGGGGTGTCACACTATACAAGAGACTGTGAGATTTACATTGGCAAAAATAGATCCAAAATTGAGCTATAAACTATGTTCACCATATGTAACACATGCCGTTACGTTCGATGTAACTAGTGATGAAACGAAGTTGCAAGATTGAATATTAAGAGGCATTGGAGGAATTTTGTAAGTTCGATTAACTAATTTTTAATACATATAGTAAGAATTATATCTTTTTGTTCATTGGATGTTACTAATATGCGATGTAAATATGAAGTGAGCCAGTTTTCATGACACCGAATGCAAAAACAATTACACGTCAGGCAATGCAATCTCTTGCAACTCAGACTGTGGTTTGCAAAGAAGTTTTAGATGGGTGGGAAACGGTTCTCAACCGAGAAGAAAGGTTCCGGAGCAATGAGTCTCCCAGACGCTATTTTATACCAACAGATGTTTCGGTAATATTATCTAAATAAACGTCTATGTCATAGATATAGAGAAAATTCCTACTCTTTAATATATTTTATGAGTTCGTTTGTGCGCAGATGGATCGTATTATTAAAGATCAAGATTTGAATGTTCATCAAAGGTATGAAAGTTTCAGGAAGAACATCACGAGGTGCACAAATAATTATAAAGAACTGATTAGTATGTGTAACATTGATCTTGTAAGTATATTACGTTCGTTAGAAACTGTCCGTATACTATTGAAAAATATATCCAAATGGTAACAACTAGCCACTTCTAAATGCAGGTCTTCTTCCCGTTTGTAGAACCATCATTCTTTTACATGGTAATATTCGATCTGAAGCGCCCCTCGATAGTGATCATAAACAGCGAGAATCGGGTCGGCATAATTGATGATATATATGGCTCTAGTACTTTAGTGTTGGTAAGTTAACTTAAAAATTCCTCATATTATTTATGTACAGTAAGGAATTAGATCTAAAATTTCATTTTGATTATACATGCAACAAGACATGATGATAATGCACCTACTAAAAGAGGGGCACAAGGCCTGGAAAGTGTACGCTGAAATGGATCAGGATCCGATCAAGACGAGGTGGCAATCTCGTGAAAATATGGTCGATTGTGGTGTACTGTTAATGTGACACATGTAAACTTACTTTGGAGAAGATATAGTGAAATAGGACAGTGGGCTTTATAAGGACAACACGAAATATAAAAGACAGTTAAAGGATCTTAAAACCAAGTATTGTGCGAAAATGCTATTCAGTGAGGAGAACATCCGGAAGACATCGATCATAGCTGATGTTGAAAGGTTCATTTCGATGGAGACATCGTACAATGCAAAAAAAGTTATGGTGGCCCACGAATAGGTCGAGGAAAGGTCTAGATGGCAAATTTTATTGGTGTTGACACATTGAGATTTCATGGTTTTTTGAAACTTCTATCTTTTTGTTAGTTATAGTAGCATCGCAATTTTAGATATAAACTCACGTCATGTTTTATTATAAATTTTCGTATTTAAGGTATTAAGGGGCTGTTTGTTTTTAATAAAAAAGCTCTTAATGTCCTCTTAAGTCTGAATCGGTCAGACATAAGAGGATTCAGTGTGTTTGTTTTTTGTTTCAATTAAGAGCTTAAAAGCTCTTATTAGGTCTGAAAATTTAAGTGGTTGCGAAACCTCTTATTACCTCTTATTTCAAATCGTCGCCTACCTATTCTGATATCTTTGCGCTCGATTTCTCTAGATCAACTCTTCTGTCTCGATCTCTCATCTCTCAACTTTGTCAATTGTCGATCCATATCAACTCTCGATCTCTCATCTTCAAACTTCATATTTCAGACGCAAAAAACAAACAGTCTGACTGATTCAGATTTCAGAATTCAGCACAACCTCTTAAAAATCAGAAGTGAATTCAGACTTCAGACTTCAGCACCTCTTAAAAAACAAACGCCACCTAAGTGTTTTTTGATGTTTGATCTAACACGGATCTGTTAGAAACGATGCAATCCTGTTTTATCATAACTTAACACATTGGGTATCACTTGTTCCTTATTACATAGTGTCGGTATAACATTTATACTATCCAAGTAGTAAGAAAATTATATATAAAATTAGTAGTAGGTCTTATGGGGGTGCCTTGGATGTAAAAAGTTGAAAATGCAAGAAGCTGCATCCAACAAGAATCATCAACAAACACTAATAGCACTTGCCCATCAATATAGGAACCAAAAGTGAACATATTAGGCTCTACTTCATCTTCCTTCATCGATTCTAAAACATCCCAAGCTTCTTTCACCCAACATTGTCCTTTAATCACAATCCAATGACCCATATGTGAAAACATTTGGAAGGAAACCTTTCATCTTCAAATGTTAATAAACCATCATGTCCATGTCAACTTTTCCTTCTTCAACCAACTAGTTCAGAAAAAGATTACAAGTGATCACATACACAAGAAATTCCACACTGTATCTTCAATAACACATCATAAGTGTGATAACTGGATCTTGGTTATCACCCGAGGTAATAAATATGTGATTATCTGATTAAATGTTTTCGTGATAGCATGATAAATTGTTATACTTGATCATGCTAGTGTGCAAAAATTTTATATGCATAATATGTGGGAGTATATATATATATATATATATGAGTATGTGTGCATAATAAGAATTATGCATGGGTGTATGTATGCAGAGAATATATATGTATGCATGTGCATGAAGTGGGTTAACAAGGGAAGGGGGCTGTTTGGCCGACCTTCCAGTTTTAGAAAGATATAAAAGGAGGGCTTAGCCTCCATTTCTCGTCTTCTTGCCATTTTAAAAGTTGTGCGATTTAAAGATAAAGGGAGTTGACCGGATTTCAAGTATCTGATTTCAAGGAGGTTGTTTTCAAAAG
>NW_020200604.1:175756-181607 GCF_001531365.2 Cynara cardunculus var. scolymus
CATAGTCTGGATGTTATTGAGGAGAAAATAACAGGTTTGGCCTGAAACTTTATTTAAACCTTGTTTGATTAGAAAAGGTTTAAAAAGTGGCATTAYATGAAACCTGATTGATTTAAAGGTATGAGATTTGAATAGCTAAATGCTTAGCTTGAAAAGTGGGAAGGATCTGGTATTTTGTCCCTATTCATTCGTATATTTGTTATATATATGAATAGTTGTTTTCCATAAAGGTTTTGGTKATTTTCACCCTGCAATAACATAAATAGGGTATCTCACTAGACTTTTCGGTCTAACTCTCGTTTTGTGATTTTAACTATGTATTGCAGGAGGTTCGGACGGTAAGGGAAAAGGGAAAATTTGATATTTTCCTATATGCATTTCTGCATGATGATCTGTCTTTGATGTACAGTTTTGATTGATTAGTACAAGAAATATATTTGAATTTTTGGACCTTGTATTTGGTCATGATAGATTCTTGTACTAAGGGATCTGAAATGGTATATTATCATGTATTATTTTTGTATGAAATATGTGTTACATGCAAAGTGTGGTTTGGGTCGTTACAGAAAGTGGTATCAGAGCCTGAGTTTAAGGGATTTAGGTATTTAACTGCATGATACCTAGACTTAAACTTTTTATTGCATGTTAAGGGTCCCGGACAAAGTTAGCACCATTGGAAATAAATATGATGGGTTAAAAGGACAGTGTTGAAGGTAAATTTTAATTACATCTGGCCAGTGTAATTATGAATTTACATGTACACATCTGAACTTGAATACTTCATTATATTTGGGAATGTGAATACGTGATTATTAACACTAAAATCTGCAGATGTCTAGCACCCGAAGATCTGAAAGAATGGCTCATCCAGAATCTGAGGAAAGGGAAGAATTGTCTGTTAAACTTCCAACTAGCACGTCTGGAAATAGAGGTCGGGGAAGAACAAGGGGACGAGGGAGAGGAAGAAGTCAGTCTCAGGGAAGGGGTCGGACCAAAATACATTTTGAACATGAAGAATCCCACTCTGGGAATGTTCAGTAGAGATCGGTGCCACACCCAAAATATGTAACCAGGGATATGTTGGCAGATGAAATGGGGAAGTTACGAAAAACTCTGACATCTATCATGGGAATACCGGCTAGGGTGTAAACGGAAAGAGTGGAAGTTCATCCATTTGTTCCAGTCACCCACAACAAAGAAGGAGACATTAAATTGTTTTTGGCATGCAAACCACCAACCTTTTCTAGGGAGAGAGATCCAGTGAAAGCTATGAGCTGGATCAAGGAGATGGAATCTGTGTTCAACACCATTCGGTGTCTGAAAACAGATAAAGTTCGATTCGTTGTCTCAGTATTAAAGTCAAATGCTCTGTTTTGGTGGGAAGTTGAATCATTGGCCAGGACGGATGTTTTACAAACATTATCCTGGACAGAATTTGTGAATCGATTTAAAGAACAGTTTTGCCCTAAGACAGATGTACGACAGATGGAAGAGGATTTTCTAAAGTTAGAACATGAAAATGGAACAGTTCGAGAGTATACCGAGAAATTCATTGAATACTCTCGATTTGCCGAGCACTATGTTTCATCAGAATCCAGGAATATAGAAAGGTATATCTGGGGTTTGAGACCCTCAATCAGAGAGTTTGTAATTGCTATGAACCTTAATACCTTCTCACTTACTGTGGATGCGGCTGAAGTAACAGAACAAAATAAGAATCGACAATCAGAAGGAAAAGTTGTGGAAAAGAGAAGATGGGAAGGGCCTTCGTCTAATTTTCGAGGGCCAAAAGCAGTAAAATACGATAACAGATCTGAGTAGAAGATAGGTGAGAAAGTCTGTTCACAATGCCGACAGGTTCATCAAGGTGAGTGTAAGATGGACCCAAGGAAATGTTATAATTGTGGCGAAGCAGGTCATCTGTCTAGAAATTGCCCAGCTAACAGAAGGTGTTTTAATTGCAATTCTCTGGATCATATTCGACCAAATTGTCCCTTGTTAAGAACTCCGCAGTTAACGATGGGGAGTAACGCGTCGGGTACACGAGGAAGGCCTACTGTGAACATAGGAGGGCAAGGAGGGGCGCGGGGACGGTCCTTCCAGATGACCAAGAACGAGGTAGAAGCATCACCGGATGTAGTAACATGTACATTCCTTCTGAATTCAATACATGCTAAGGTGTTATTTGACTCTGGTGCAAACTTTTCGTTTGTATCACCATTGTTTGCTCAAACTGCATATCTGAATTCTGTGCTACTTGATGATGAGTTAGTAATTGATACTGCTAATAGTCAGGAAACTTTTACTAATGTGTTCAATAACTGTATTATTGTTATTGAGGATTGTGAACTTTCGATCCGGTTATTTCCCATGCCAATGAAGGAATTTGATGTAGTGGTGGGTATGGACTGGTTGGCAAGGTATCAGGCTAGTATTAATTGTAATCAGAAAATGATCAGAATTATTTTGCCATACCAAAGAACAGTTGTTATTTATGGTGATCGTCAGAATCACCATACCAGTATTTTGTTAGTAATGAAAACTCAGAAAAGTATTCGGAAGAAGTGCCAAGAATGTTTGGCATAAGTAATTGATCTGAAGAAAGAAAAGGAAAAAGAAGAATCAATTCCGATTGTTAGTGAATATCCAGAAGTCTTTCCAGAAGACTTATCTGGATTACCACCAGATAGAGTCATTGAGTTCCGAATTGATTTAGTACCAGGGGCTGCACCAATAGCAAAGGCGCCGTACCGTTTAGCTCCATCTGAATTGAAAGAACTGGTTGCACAGTTGAAAGATTTATCTAATAAGGGATTTATTAGGCCCAACACTTCACTTTGGGGTGCTCCGGTCTTATTTGTTAAGAATAAGGAATGGTCTATGAGAATATGTATAGACTATCGTGAACTGAATAAGTTGACAATCAAAAATAAATATCCTTTACTGAGGATTGATGACTTGTTTGATCAACTGGTAGGAGCAAGTTTTTTCTCCAAAATCGATTTGAGGTCAGGATATCATTAGCTTAAAGTCAGGGAGAAAGACGTTGCTACAACATCTTTTCTAACTACGTATGGGCATCATGAATTTCTAGTTATGCCATTCGGCTTAACTAATGCGCCCGCAACTTTTATGGATTTGATGAATACGGTATGTAAGGAATATCTTGATAAATTCGTTATTGTATTTATCGATGATATTCTTATGTACTCTAAGACTGAAGAAGAACATGCAAAACATCTTCGTCTGATACTAGAATTATTGATGAAAGAAAAGTTGTACGCAAAGTTATCTAAATGTGAGTTCTGGTTAAGAGAAGTTCAATTCATGGGTCACGTCATCTCAGAATTAGGGGTAAAAGTAGATCCAGCGAAAATAGAAGCAGTTGCAAGATGAGAAGCTCCGACAAATCCTTCTGAAGTCCGAAGCTTTTTAGGATTGGCTGGTTATTACCGTAAGTTCATTCAGAACTTTTCTAAGATAGTCGTGCCATTGACTAAATTGACTCGGAAGAATATTAAATTCCAGTGGGAAGGAGAACAGCAAGAAGCCTTTTAATTATTAAAAGATCATCTTTGTAGCGCACCGATATTGACTCTACCAGATGGATCTGAAGACTTTGTGGTTTACAGCGATGCTTCAAAGTTAGGGTTAGGATGTGTTCTGATGCAAAGAGGGAAAGTGATTTCTTATGCATCAAGACAATTGAAAGATCATGAGAAGCAGTATCCAACCCATGACATGGAATTAGCTGCAGTGGTATTTGCTCTAAAAATTTGTAGACATTATCTTCTGAGAACAAAGTGTCAGATTTATACGGATCATAAGAGTTTACAACATTTGTTCAGCCAGAAAGAATTAAATATGCGAGAACGTCGGTCGATTGAACTGGTTAATGACTATGATTGTGAAATTCTTTACCACCTAGGAAAAGCTAACGTGGTGGCTGACGCTTTGAGCATAAAAGAGCTGTGGCAATGAGAATGAATTTGATCCCTGACATTCGTAAGGAGATTCAAAGATGCCAACAAAAAGCTGTAAAAGAAGAATTTGTTAAAGCAGAAAAGTTGGGTAAGATAATCTCAACCTTGGAACGGAATGACGAAGGACTAATGTGCTTTCAAAGGCGAATTTGGATACCATGTTTTGGAGATATCCGAAATACAATATTAAATGAAAGCCATAAGTCCCGATACTCTATTCATCCAGGCACCAATAAGATGTATAGAGATTTGAAACCTTTTTATTGGTGACCAGGGTTAAAAAGGGACATAGCTAAATATGTGGAACAATTTCTGACATGTCTACAGGTTAAGATTGAACATCAGAAGCTGTATGGAAGCCTTCAATATTTGGAAATACCAGTATGGAAATGGGATCATATTACCATGGATTTCGTTATGAAGTTACCTCAAACTCCAAAGGGGTATGGCGCGATTTGGGTAATTGTTGATCGTTTGTCTAAATCTGCGCATTTTATTCCGATAAGAGAGAAATACTCTTTAGAAAAGCTAGCACAGATTTACATCAAAAAAATTGTAACCAGACACGGTGTTCCATTATCTATTGTCTCTGATAGAGATAGTCGGTTTACATCAATGTTCTGGGAAGGGTTACAGAAAGCTTTGGGATCTGAAATCCGACTAAGTACAGCTCATCATCCGCAAACTGATGGGCAGAGTGAAAGAACTATCCAGACTCTCAAAGATATGTTGAGAAGTTGTATTATTGACTTCGAGGGATCATGAGAAGATCACTTGCCATTAATAGAGTTTGCATATAACAATAGTTACCATTACAGCATCCAAGCGACACCGTATGAAGTGTTGTATGGACGTAAATGCCGAACGCCGTTGTGTTCGAATGAGGTGGGTGAAAAATAGCTGACGGGTCCTGAGATTGTCCAAGAAACTTCTGAAAAGATTGAACAGATCCGTGAAAGAATCAAAACAACACAAGATCGCTAGAAAAGTTATGCTGATAATCGTCGAAAACCGATTGAATTTGATATAGGTGATTTTGTGATGTTGAAAGTTTCGCCATGGAAGGGTATCGTCAGATTTGGAAATAAAGGAAAGCTCAGTCCGAGGTATGTGGGTTCGTTCAGAATATGTAAGCGAATTGGGCCAGTAACATATCCGTTAGAGCTGCCAGAAGAACTGAGTCTGATTCACAGCACCTTTTACGTGTCGAATCCGTGAAAGTGTTTGGCCGATCCAAGCCTAGCTATACCAATGCGAGAGATTAAATTAGATAGTAAGCTAAATTTTGTGGAAAAACCAGAAGCAGTAATTGATCAAAAGATTAGGGTGTTGAGAAACAAAGAGATAAGTCTAGTTAAGGTTCAGTGGAAGTTTCACAAAGGACTAGAAACAACATGGGAACTAGAGTCAAAGATGAGATCATAATACCCTTGGCTCTTTGATTAAAGGAATTCTAGGACGGAATTCTTTTGAGGGGTGGATAATGTGATAACTGGATCTTGGTTATTACCCGAGGTAATAAATACGTGATTATCTGATTAAATGATTTCGTGATAACATGATAAATTGTTATATTTGATCATGCTAGTGTGCAAAAATTTTATATGCATAATATGTGTGTGTATATATATATATATGAGTATGTGTGCATAATAAGTATTATGCTTGGGTGTATGTATGTAGAGAATATGGGAAGGGGGCTGTTTGGCCGACCTTCCAGTTTTAGAAAGATATAAAAGGAGGGCTTAGCCTCCATTTCTCGTCTTCCTTGCTATTTTAAAAGTTGTGCGATTTAAAGATAAAGGGAGTTGACCGGATTTCAAGTATCTGATTTCAAGGAGGTTGTTTTCAAAAGGCTTGTTAAGGTG
>NW_020200604.1:184257-189722 GCF_001531365.2 Cynara cardunculus var. scolymus
TGAAAGTTGGTTCCCCAAAATGACGATTTTGAAAGTTCGTTCCCCAAAATAGGAATCATGTGAAAATTGGTTCCATTTTGGTGCAATTTTCCCTTCTTTCAAAATTGGTAATTAGAACCAACGCATTTACTGTGTTTTTCTTACTTACCCGGCAAATAACAACTATTTCTTCAACATCTATCATTTGGAATGAAATTAAAAAGGAATGATAAATGCAAATCATATTCCAGATTATGCCGAAATTGAAGCATAAACAAATGAAAGTTTGACGACAACAAAGTACACCGAACCAGTAATATTTCTAAGTATTGAAATACTAACTAATCTAGCAATTCGAAGCAATTGCGTGTCATGACCGCTACACTGGCCACACATTGCACATTTTCGCTTTGTTTTTTTTTCTCTTTTAGACTATATTTTCTAAGGCACACTGACCAACCTCTTACCAATACCACAACCTTTGTTTCTTATTCTAGATGGTGGTAGAATGTGTACTTCATCAGGTATAGAAACACCAAGGTGATCTCTGATCGCATCCAACTTCTGTTAGGATGGGTCTTCATATGGTATTTCTTTTTCGATATCAACCATGAATTTGTCGAGAGTCTGCTCCAATCTAGCCAACATAAATTTATCATTACGAGCAATACTTATTATGTCGCCGACTTTGAAATAGACATCAATTATACACTTATCTTTCTCCGCATCCACCTCAACATATCGAATTCTTGCGAATTGTATCTGGACCGGGACTAATTGCCATTTCCATCGACGTAAAACGTATTTATTCAGAATACATTCAACGTCATCATTTATTAGAACCTTAAACGCATGACGACAGAGATAACAGTTACGCGTGAATAGATTGCACTCGCATTTGACCGTGTTAGCGGAGTAATTACATGACACCTACAATAAATACGTTATGAAAAACCACACAAGTAAACTAAAATGAAATGAATTAAAAAAACATTCTTTTCTGTGTAAGGAATATAGAACCAGATACGTGATGTTGCCAGATGGTTTCTTGTTTTTGTGGCTTATTACGAACATCTTGAAATCATCCTGAGATTCGACCGCCTCTATACTACAGAATCAAACAGCCTTCTTTATTTCTTTTGGATGTCAAAAAACACATTTCGTATAATATCTGTGTTTCGTTAACTTGTACAAATTGGGTTAAGAGAATTTTTGGTAGAATTATGCATAATATATTTGTACCCTATGCTTAACCAACTTGTACCTCATACTAGTTTTGTGTCTAAAGTTAAGTTTATATCTATATTGACATAGAGTTGAGAATCTAACTTAAAGGGTTAAAAACCGTCAAATAGTTAAACTTTATATATATATATATATATATATAATTAATTAAAAATATATATATATATATATATACATGAATGGATGAGGCGATTTATAAACCGTCTCAATCTCTCATCTCTTTTCTCTTTCTAAAAAATTCCTCGTTTTCTCTTTGAATTTTACGTCAAGTAAGTAAGAGGATCGAAGTAACAATTATATATTCGGAATCCACTCAACGAACCCTTCTTAAAGGTATAAATTTCATTCAATTTTATTAAGGTGTTTATTTTAGGGTTATTAAGACCGATTTATAAATTGTGTTTATATCAAAGTTTACGGATTGATTTTGTCAAAATTATGATATATTTGATGCTTATTATAGTTTCAATATGGTTAGATTGTGGGTATATGTTTAAATTGTTCGGTTAAATGTCGAAAAGAGTAAAATGCATGATTAAGCTTAGGTTAACGACCATTGGACTTGTTTTACTGTTTAGCATGTTGAAGTATGTTTATAGTATGTAAATGTAGCGAATCATGAAAGTTGGATCATAAAAGTTAGTCGGAAATTACGGAATCGACTTTTACCGACAAAACAACTCCTGTACTTTGATAGTGTATAACTCACAAACCGTAAGTCAGAATAAACTCGTATTTTGCAGACAGAAAGATCTTACTGCATACTACAACTTTCATGAAGGGTCAAAAATCCAGTTATGACTCTAGGTGGATCGAAACAGTGTGTTTTTAGGGCTGTTTACACTGTATTCGAGATTAATTTGCATTTTTATAAAATTCATATAAAATAGATGGATGATCCAAATGAGATGATTTTAAAGGCAATAGACTCGTATGATACACAACCTACAACTTTCATTTAGAAAATATAATCTGGATTGGTCTCTAAGTAAGATAAAAATGCTTAGAAATAAGAGGGTCGGAAACAGTTGGATCGAAAGAGAATAATGCTAAGTTTTACGTTTGAGTTTTCAATTCGTATCCGGCTGTCCTTCTTGAAGTCTACGTTGTTTAAGTACATTAAGACCTAAGTAATTTTATTAGAATAGTTATATTATGGTTTTTATGCTTTTTAAATAGTAACCCGATTATACATTCGTTAGGCACGCGGGCAAATCAAACTTGATCGTGAATTTCCGTTTGATCGTGCGTTAATCGTCAAATTCAGTTGAGGTACGGATTTCATATCTCACTTGACACAGGGATAGCCATTTGCGTAAGGCTTCCTAATCCAGATAATCTGTGATAAATTCCGAATAATTTGTTCTGAATTTCCTTTATGCTTATAAAATGTTATTGAACTTTGTTTCCCTTTGAACTACGACTTATATTTTTATTCGGAATATGGATCATTTTGATCATTTGACTTGTTTTGTTGCTTCATTTGTGGAATATTTTACTGTAGACTCAATAACTGGAGCACCGGTATTGAGATGTTTCCATGGTGACTAAAACGATTATGGCGTCCTTATCTTTATAGTCCTTAAAAGTGGACTTGATTATGTACCGGTCGAATAGAGGGTGTATGGATTGATCCTAGGAACCGTTATCGGATATTGAATTATGGCCGTGGTTAAATCAACGAAGAGCATTGCTGTGTTCTGCTCACACCCCTTTCCTCACTTGTGCCTGAATGGACTGATCATCCTTTGGGAACAATGTGTCCTTGTGATGCAGTTTGGTCTTCGGACCCTTGATATGCTTTTGGGGCATTTTGACTTTCTTTTGAATTATCACTTGGCGTTATAAATTGTTTTTGAACTTGTTATCTCATATTCATTGTTTAATTATTATTATCCGTTCACTGAGCATTAAGCTCAGCCGAKATTTTCTTGTCCTCGGYAGGTTCATGASTTAGCAGGGATTTTGGGATGAGAGCTACGAAGATGACAATATTGAAGATAACTCATTAAGTCATACTTTTGTTAAACTTTTGATGACTATTGTAGATATACTGATATTTTGGGACCGTATTTTGAGACACGTTATCTCCGTCTATGGTTATGTAATTATCTTTTGGTAAATTTTATTAGCTGCTCTGTTTTATATAGCGCATTTTTTTTTATTCCACTTGTGGCATCTCCCGTCTTTGACCACGCGGGACGGGGGTGTTACAAGTTGTGGTATCAGAGCTATAGGTTATGATCATGTAGTACAATATAGGTTTGATTAGTGAGAAATGGGTGGAACTAAGATAGGATTATTCTAGACTCTATATTTTCCCGAGGTGATAGGGATATGAAAAGAAACAGAGATGTGTTTCAAGGAGATTATAGCGGACGAGGAACCAATCTGATAGATCAGTGGAAACAACTGAAATACAATCCTCCAATTTCATCTAAAGGAACTTCTAGTAAAGGTTTTTCGAATACAACTTCTCTGTTACGGTGCAAAGATTGTGGTTTTAGACATCGTCCTGGCCCATGTATTCGAATGACCGGTGCCTGTTATACTTGTGGTCAACGAGGTCATATAGCTCGTGATTGTAAACAAAGGCCGAAAGATAATTCTAAAGATAAAGATAAGCAATCTACTGCTGGTGGTCGAGTGTTTACACTATCTGCTGACAAATCTACTGTGGGTATGGTTTCTAGTACCCTTTTTTATTGACAATAGAGATGCATATGTTTTATTTGATACAGGTGCTATACACTCGATTGTCTCTGAAAACTTTGAAGAAAATCTTAAATCGTATGAATAATCCATCGAGTTTCGTTTACATATTAGTACTCCTATGGGTAGTTCGGTATGTATATTTGGTCAATTCCCAAAGTATCCGTTATTTATTGGCGATTGAATTCGGGAAGTTACTTTACTTCCAATGAAAATGGATCACTTCGATATCATCCTTGGCATGAATTGGTTGTCTAAACATCGAGTGACCATCGACTGCAAAGCCAAACAAATCATCTTCGGTGACGTCAATAAACCTGAATACRTGTTCCARGGTGTTTCACCTGAGAAGGGAACTCGTGTTATCTCAGAAGTAAATGTTAAAGCAATGGTATGGCAAGGATGTGAAGGATTTTTAKCTTCACTACAAGATCCCGAAGAGGTATGCCTTAAACTTGAAGATATTCCTGTTGTTAATCAATTTCAAGATGTCTTTCCAGATGAACTTCTAGGAGTTCTTTCGGAAAGGGAAATTGAATTTATAATTGATTTTGTTCTGGGAGCTGCGCCTATCTCAAAGGCTCCGTATCGTATGGCTCCAACCGAAATGAAAGAACTTAAGGAACAACTTGAAGATCTTTCTAATCGTGGTTTCATTCGACCTAGTGTATCTCCATGGGGTGCACCGGTCCTATTCGTTAAAAAGAAAGATGGATCAATGCGATTGTGTATTGACTATCGGGAACTAAATCGGGTTACGGTACGTAATAAATACTCTTTACCTCGTATTGACGATCTATTCGATCAACTCCAAGGAGCAAAGTATTTTTCTAAGATCGACTTAAGGTCTGGATATCACCAACTCCGGATCAGAGATCAGGATATTCCGAAGACTGCATTTCGTACTCGATACGGGAATTACGAGTTCATTGTTATGCCATTCGGGTTAACTAATGCTCCAACAGCTTTTATGGATCTTATGAACCGAGCTTTCAAAGATCATTTGGACGACTTTGTTATCGTTTTTATTGACGATATTCTCATATATTCAAAGTCGAAAGAAGATCACGAAACTCATTTGCGTATTACTTTAGAAACTCTTCAAAATAAGAAGTTGTACGCAAAGTTTTTTAAGTGTGAATTCTGGTTGCATCAAGTGGCATTTTTGGGCCACATTATCTCCGGCGAAGGCATTAAAGTCGATCCTACAAAGGTTGAGGCTATCACTAACTGGCCAAAACCAACAAATGTTTCTGAAGTCCGAAGTTTCCTAGGTCTGGCAGGTTATTATCGACAGTTTGTTGAAAACTTTTCCTGGATCGCGCTTCCTATGACTAAACTTCTTCGAAAAGAATTTAAATTTGTTTGGGGTGAAGAACAGGAAAAGAGTTTTGAAGAATTGAGAAAGAGATTGATTACAACGCCTGTTCTTGCATTGCCATCTGGATCGGGAGGTTTTCAGGTTTATAGTGATGCTTCTAAAAGTGGTCTTGGCTGTGTTCTAATGCAGCACGGCAAAGTGATTGCGT
>NW_020200604.1:189856-198696 GCF_001531365.2 Cynara cardunculus var. scolymus
ACGCAAAAAGAGTTGAATATGCGTCAACGACGATGGCTCGAACTTCTTAAGAACTACGATGTCCGAATTCAATATCATCCAGGCAAAGCCAATGTACTAGCCGATGCCCTTAGCCGTAAAAACAGTGGTAACGTATCGTCTTTAACCGTTCAGTCCCATATTGCTTCAGATCTAGAACGTATGGGTATTTCTTTGTGTTATCATGGTACAAATGAACTTTTGGCTAGTCTCACGGTTGAACCAACTCTTGTATCTTGAATAAAAAAGGCTCAAGAAGAGAATGGAGAACTTTGGGCTATCTTACAAAAGGCTAAAGATGATTCACAGTCTAATTTTCGAGTTGATGATAAAGGTATTATCTGGTTCTCTAATCGACTTTGTGTACCCGACAATCCTGAACTCAAAGAAGCAATTATGAGTGAAGCTCATAATTCGTTATTCTCAATTCATCCCAAATCCACTAAGATGTACCGAGATCTAAAACAATACTTTTGGTGGAACGGTATGAAACGGGATATAACCGAATACGTGGAAAAATGTCTTACTTGCTAGAAAGTGAAGATTGAACATCAACGGGTTAGCGGATTGTTACAACCATTAGAGATTCCAGTTTGGAAATGGGAACATATCTCTATGGATTTGGTGACAGGATTGACGAAAACTCAGAGACGACATGATGCTATATGGGTAGTAGTTGACCGTTTGATAAAATCGGCTCATTTCCTACCTATACAGGAGACGTACCCTGTTAGTAAACTGTCCGATCTATTCCAGCGGGAAATTGTGAGGTTACATGGCATGCCAGTTTCTATCACATCGGACCGAGATCCATGATTCACTTCTCGATTCTGGAAAAGTCTTCACCAGGCTTGGGGTACGCGATTGACTATGAGTTCAAGTTTTCATCCACAAACAAATGGTCAGACTTAACGAACTATTCAAACTCTAGAAGATATGTTACGGGCTTGTGCTCTTGAGTGGTCTGGTGGTTGGGACGAGTCCCTATATCTTGTGGAGTTTGCGTATAACAATAGTTGGCAAGCTAGTRTCGGCATGGCCCCGTACGAAGCTTTATATGGTCGGAAGTGTAGAACACCGATCTGTTGGAATGAAGTGGGGGAACGAGTGATCGAAGGACCTGAACTTGTCCGGATTACTACTGAACAAGTCGAGATCGCAAAACAGAAAATGAAAGAGGCTCAATCTCGACAGAAAAGTTACGTTGACAAGCATCGAAAACATTTAGAGTTCCAAACGGGTGATAATGTTTTCCTAAAAGTTTCACCGTTACGAGATATTCATAGGTTTGGAATTAAAGGTAAACTTAGTCCAAGATATATTGGACCTTTCGAAATACTGGAACGAGTTGGAGATGTGGCGTATCGCCGAGCGTTACCTCCTCAACTTTCACATATCCATAACGTTTCCATATCTCGTCGCTCCGCGGATATCATTATCACTCTCTCCATGTGATTGATTATCCGTTGGACAAAGTTGAAAAAGATCTATCTTATATTGAAGAACCCGAGGCGATAATTAATCAAGAAGAGAGACAAATGCGACGAAGGTCAATATCGTTCGTTAAAGTGTTATGACGAAATCATGTTTGAGCGAGAAGCCACATGGGAAACGGAAGAATCTATGCGAAAGGAATACCCTTATCTATTTGAGTCATGTATATCCTCTAACCCTATCTAAATTTCGAGGACGAAATATTTTTTAGGAGGGGAGGATTATAATATCCGTGTTTCGTTAACTTGTACAAATTAGGTTAAGAGAATTTTTGGTAGAATTATACATAATATATTTGTACCATATGCTTAACCAACTTGTACCTCATACTAGTTTTGTGTCAAAAGTTAAGTTTATATCTATATTGACATAAAGTGGAGAATCTAACTTAAAGGGTTAAAAACCGTTAAATAGTTAAACTTTATATATATATATATATATATATATAATATTAATTAAAAAAAATTATATATATATACATGAATGGATGAGGCGGTTTACAAACCGTCTCAATCTCTCATCTCTTTTCTCTTTCTAAAAAATCCCTCGTTTTCTCTTTCAATTTTACGTCAAGTTAGTAAGAGGATCGAAGTAACAATTATATATTCAGAATCTACTCAACGAACCATTCTTAAAGGTATAAATTTCATTCAATTTTATTAAGGTGTTTATTTTAGGGTTATTAAGACCGATTTATAAATTCTGTTTATATCTAAGTTTACGGATTGATTTTGTCAAAATTATGATATATTTGATGCTTAGAATGCTAGAACTGGTTAAATTGATGTCAAAATTAAAAGGGTATATTATAGTTTCAATATGGTTAGATTGTGGACATATGTTTAATCGTACACCAATTATTCGGTTAAATGTCGAAAAGAGTAAAATGCATGATTAAGCTTAGGTTAACGACCATTGGACTTGTTTTACTGTTTAGTATGTTGAAGTATGTTTATAGTATATAAATGTAGCGAATCATGAAAGTTGGATCATAAAAGTTAGACGGAAATTACGGAATCGACTTTTACCGACAAAACAACTCTTGTACTTTGATAGTGTATAACTCACAAACCGTAAGTCGGAATAAACTCGTATTTTGTAAACAAGAAGATCTTATTGCATACTACAACTTTCATGAAGGGTCGATAATCCAGTTATGATTCTAGGTGGATCGAAACAGTGTGTTTTTAGGGCTGTTTACACTGTATTCGGGATTAATTTGCAGTTTTATAAAATTCGTATAAAATAGATGGATGATCCAAATGAGATGATTTTAAAAGCAATAAACTCGTATGATACCAACCTACAACTTTCATTTAGAAAATATAATCTGGATTGGTCTCTAAGTAAGATAAAAATGCTTAGAAATAAGAGGGTCGGAAACGGTTGGATCGAAAGAGAATAATGCTAAGTTTTACGTTTGAGTTTTCAATTCGTATCCGGCTGTCCTTCTTGAAGTCTACGTTGTTTTAGTACATTAAGACCTAAGTAATTTTATTAGAATAGTTATATTATGGTTTCTATGCTTTATAAATAGTAACCCGTTTATACATTCGTTAGGCACGCGGACAAATCAAACTTGATCGTGAATTTCCATTTGATCGTGCGTTAATTGTCAAATTCAGTTAATGTACGGATTTCATATCTCACTTGAGACGGGGATTGCCATTTGCGTAAGGCTTCCTAATCCAGATAATCTGTGATAAATTTCGAATAATTTGTTCTGAATTTCCTTTATGCTTATCAAATGTTATTGAACTTTGTTTCCCTTTGAACTACGACTTATATTTTTATTCGGAATATGGATCATTTTGATCATTTGACTTGTTTTGTTGCTTCATTTGTGGAATATTTTACTATAGACTCAATAACTGAAGCACCGGTATTGAGATGTTTCCATGGTGACTAAAACGATGATGGCATCCTTATTTTTATAGTCCTTAAAAGTGGACTTGATTATGTAACGGTCGAATAGAGGGCATATGGATCTATCCTAGGAACCGTTATCGGATATTGAATTATGGCCGTGGTTAAATCCACGGAGAGGATTGCTGTGTTATGCTCATACCCCTTTCCTCACTTGTGCCTGAGTGGACTGATCATCCTTTGGGAACAATGCGTCCTTGTGATGCAGTTTGGTCTTCGGACCCTTGATATGCTTTTGGGGCATTTTGACTTTCTTTTGAATTATCACTTGGCGTTATAAATTGTTTTTGAACTTGTTATCTCATATTCATTGTTTAATTATTGTTATCCGTTCACTGAGCATTAAGCTCAGCCGATATTTTCTTGTCCTCGGCAGGTTCATGAGTTAGCAGGGATTTTGGGATGAGAGCTACGTAGATGACAATATTGAAGATAACTCATTAAGTCATACTTTTGTTAAACTTTTGATGACTATTGTAGATATACTGATATTTTGGGACCGTATTTTGAGACACGTTATCTCCGTCTATGGTTATGTAATTATCTTTTGGTAAATTTTATTAGCTGCTCTGTTTTATATAGCGCGTTGTTTTTTTTTATTCCACTTGTGGCATCTCCCGTCTTTGACCACGCGGGACGGGGGTGTTACATTTCGACTATATATATTTGATGCGTGACTTTCTAAACGCAATGGAGTAACCAACTTTGGATAAGTGGTCCTCGATACTGTTTCATGCACAACTTGTTCTGCATCTTTGTTTCTCAATACCAATGTCATAGTTACTAAGGAACTGAACCAAATCAAACCAAAACGATTCGTATATATTAATATACGAATTCGAACTCTCAGATGTTTATGTTGTTTTCATAAGACCAGACATCGATGTGTCCTTATAAAAGGCAGGAATCCATGAGGATCAGATGTCATACATTTCTGCGAACCAAGAATCACCACCTAAATTGTATTGCTCAATCATCTCGTGCCACCGAGTCTCGAATTCCACCGGGCCAATATGTATGTTCCATATGAGCTTGTTGATAACTTTATTAAACACAGGATCTTGATTTAGGGTGACACTGACCTGCCGACGTATCGAGATCAAAATCAACCTATAATCATTCACCTTTTCAAAAGAAAAACATGGCTTATTAAATCGTACTTACCTTAGAAGGAACTGTCTTCATAATGTGCCACATACATAGCCGGTGCTTGGCTTCCGTAAACACCAATGGAATAGCTTGCTTCATTGCCGAATATTGATTCGTAATCATGAAAACTGGTTGCTTCTCATGTCATTTTAAGAAAGCTCTAAGAACCTATGCAATGTTTTCAATTGTCTCAACACTTATTAGAGAGGAACCGACAACAATGGAAGCTTTGTGATTGTCAACAGCCAAAGAAGGAACGAAAATCATCGCATGCCTGCAACAACTAACAACAATTAAAAATAATAAACGATGAGGAGACAACTTAAAAAACTTGGCTGTAATTGGAAAGCTTACTTGTTGGTGTGAAACGTCCCGTCGAATGAAATGACATTATCGAATTCTTTGTAGTTAATTCTAGCCACTTCATCTTCCCAAAAAATGGCGCTCAACTCTCGTTCATTGCACTTGTACTTGAAAAAAATAACCGGGCACAATATCTGTTAGGACCTGTAAATTCAGCTTTGGTATTTGATCTCTTACTCTGAATGATCTTTAGGACGATTACAGTGCAACGGAAACAATTATAAGAACAAAACAGAGTAATAAAACCAAGAACACACAGATTTATATGATGAAGAAGATGAACACAATATATTTGCTTCAAAGGTTTTTCAATTGATTGAAAATAAGACGATTACAATACGGAAGCGCAGGAAATTACAAAGGCCTAAACTGCTATTTATACTAGTTCGTAACGACCTTTCTGACATGACCTAGACGTGTGAAATCATCCAAGCCGTCCAAATAAAGTCGATTAAAGACATAGTCAAGTGAGAAGCACGTGCAGCTAACAACCTTTGAAAAACAGCAGAACAGGATCTTCACAGAAGACGAATCCGCAGACCCTCTGTGAGCCAACTCAGAGGCTCTACTGTAGAAGACTTGTAGGTTCTTATTACCAGAGGACCATTTTCCAGAACCTCTGTGAGAGACAACAGAGGTTCTGTCATTCTTGACTTGCACGATGAAACAACTTCTGTTGCTGGTCCTCTGTTGTCTTCTGTGGAAGATACCCTTCTGTCAACACTTGCAGAAAACTTTTTCATACTTTTACATTAAGTAAATATTGGAGCTAACAATCTCCCCCTAAGTATGAAAAAGTAAAAATGGACAGATGAATGCAAGAAATGACTAATTGAAAGAATTACAAGAGGAGATAAAACTCATCATCTGAAAATAATTACATAAAATTGAAAGAAATACAAAATTGTTGCTCAGGCCTATCTATTATAAAAGATTAGTCCACAGCAGAGTCTGGATAGTCGTCTACGGTAAACTGTAGATCTGTCTTGATGGTTCTGTAGACCTTGAATATCCATTCTCTGAAGGAGACTTGAACTTTAATCACTTGCAGAATACCAGACACTTCATCCGCCCTTAGATGCCCTCTGTGCACCTCTGCGGCCACTTGGTTGAACACCCACTCAAGAGTCTTTGTCGCATATTTGTTCGCCTCTGTGGGATCAAAGAACCTTAGAATGTCATCCTTGTCCAAGAACACAAACCCAAAGACGGGATTTTGGACAATAGTGTTGGGATGACATCTAAGTAGCCAACTTGGCCTGTTCTTTGGAGGGGAAATCTTCAATTCTGTTTGGGCCAACCTCATCGCGATATCGAAGTCCTTCTAGCTGTAGTATTTCACTTGAGCGCGCATAACTTCGATCAGCCTTCTGAGCGATATAGAATAGCTTGACCTTCTCTCCATGTATTTGTTAAGAATTTTATGCAAAAAGATGAGGTCAAATACTCAGAGGTTGTGGAGGTCAGCATCTGTGAATGTGTATAGGTTGCCGTCATCCCTCTTCACCACATATTGAGCATAAAGCACGGTCTTCTTCAGCATCGTCCTTGGAGAAATTTTTTCAAGGGAAGTTATCACGTGCTCTGAGAAGACCTGCTCGCGTGGCCTTGTAAGTTTTGGGAAGTGAAACTTCGCAGCTGCAGAGGGTATACCTGTAAGCTCTGGGTTGTAAGGGGGATCTGTGTCTACGACAGAGTAGCGCCACCACAGAATCTCCTCCACAGTGGTTACAGGCTCTGTGCACACATTCTGCATAGGGATTTTGCTCATCGAATCAAAGATCTCATACACCCTTCCCACTGTGGCAGATTCTGGCACTCTGGTTTCTTCTTCTTCTAGAATCGGCCTCTGGATAGACCCCTCTGCTAGGATAGGTTTGACAGTTACTAACAGAGCATCGAACGTACCCGTGGATGTTTCCTCCTTCGCCATTTTGGAGGATGAGCCTTCTCCTGCTCTGGGGATAGGGGCTCTGCCCTTTCTTGCTTAAGCCTCTATCAAAGAAGCCTTTAACGCTTGAACGAGCTCTGGGTCATCGTACTCTTCTTCGTTTATCTCCTCTGGCGTTTCAGAGCTCGACCCCCTCTGTGACGACTCCTCTACAGCTTTGCCCTTGCCTTTCCCCTTAGGCTCTGGTGCTTTGCCTTTTGAGAACAGGGCAGCTGCAGAATCCACTATCTTTAGTGTTTTGGTAGAGGTCGTCTTCTTTGGCTCTTCTGCTCTCTTCTCCGTTTTCTTCTCCCCCTCATGACGATCATGGTCATCACCTCCTTGATCGTCATGGATTTTGGTGGCTTCTGCCTTGCAAGAGATAAGGGGAGCCTTCTTCAATTGCCTTAAGATTCTGGTAGCCGCCTTCTCCATTTTCTCGATCACCAGCTCTGCGTGCACAGAAGCATTGTTTATGTCGATCTCCGAGGTCCACTTCATTTTAGAGAGACTTCGATAGATTTCGCTTCTGAAGGAGTCACCCTCTTTGACGAGCTTTGAAGTGCAGTCTCTAATCGATTGGTTGGAAGCTCGGGCTTCTTTGAGAAGTTGATCTGTATACTTGCGCACGAGCTCTCCTAGGGCTTCAACCATTGCATCTAGCTCTCTGCAAGTGGCTAGATGGTTGATGTTTGCCCTGGAGGATTTGGAGTCAATGCCATAGGTGACCGCAGAGGAGAACATGCTTTTGATCTCGTCTTTGAAGGTGGAGTAGTCTGTGTAGCCTGCAGAGATGAAGTCAGCAGCAAACTGGGCGGCCACCTCTGATAACTCTGTCTTCAGTTTCTGGATCAAAGAGGGGTTGAGTGACAGAACACTGAAGGCTTCTACGAGGTCGTCTTTATGAAGTACAGAGCTCTGAAGGGTTGAAAGTGTTGCCTTGAGTTCTGACGTTGTAGATGTCAATTCCTTCAGAGCCTTTGTTATTGGAACAAGGGCCTCTGTCGATGATTGAGAGGTGAACAAGCTTTTCAACTCATCCAACCTCTGGAATACCGCTGTGGCGAAGGTTTGTAACTCCCCCTTCGTTACATAGGTATCCTGGGAACCTCAGCGACTGGTTTTTCGAAGTCAGCTCGGGGATTTCCACCAGATCCTCGGACTTCTCCAAGAGGAGAGCCTACCAGTGTTCTGTCGATATCATGCCTTGTAGGTTCAGAGCCTAACACTGCAGAGGGATCAAGTGTAGACTTTGGGCATTCTAGATCCTCAGTCTCTGTGACTCTCACATATGCCTCTGAAGCATATTTTGGTTGGTCACTCAAGTGTGGAGAGGCAATGGATGCCTTTTTGGGTTGTGAAGAGTCCTTGGGCGATTGGACTCTTATTTTAAAACCACCATCCTTTTGAGAGGATGTTGGAGTAAGATGTGGTTCCCGGGTAGTGCATTTGATAGAGGACGGAAGAATTTCCCCTGCGAGGTTAGCTTGGGTTGGGCTCAGCGTGTGCACGCCTTTTTCAATAGGGGATCCCTCTAGAACAGGGTCCCTAGAAACGTGGGTTGCACTGGGAGGGGGGCTAGGATATGTGCCTTGGGCATCTTTTTCTCCCTCACCTGTCTCCAACTCTTCTTATTCGTCGTCTAATACGACCTCTGTTCCCAAATCAGCTACTTCCGTAGGTGCTTTAAATTCCTGTTGAATTTGGAAGATAACATCTTGTATCTGCTCTGTTGGGGACTCCTCGTGAACCACCTTGCACAACCTTCTGCGCTTTGGAGTAGCCTCTGCAGGGCTTTCTTGTATCACAGTCTCTATGACCACAACCTCTGCGGGTTGGGCCTTCTTTGATTTCATCTTCTTAGGCTTTTGCAGAGGACTACTTGGACCCTCTTCTTCTGCGGGTCTCTTCTTCCCTTCCTTTTTCACAGAAGAATCAACACCCTTCTGTGTCTTCTTTG
>NW_020200605.1:0-1888 GCF_001531365.2 Cynara cardunculus var. scolymus
TCATAGTTTTTTCAAATCACATGTACTTTCAAGGACACTTGCATGCAGATGTGGGTGGTTTCCTATGATAAACCCATCGGTTACCTATGAAAAAGGGGGGAAAAGAAGACTTCACTTTTTAATTTACTATTCATCTTCTTCTCTTTACTTCATGGCCAGGACGCGAAATAATCCAACCGGCCGACCACCTACTCGCCGCCCATCTCGACGGACGACAACCGGCAAAACACCCTCAACCACTCCCGCTCCATCGATGCATCCCTCAACACCTCTCTCACCGGACCCCATTGCGTTCTCTCCACCAGTGCGGGAACCGACCACCACCATCGCCGGTCAATCCTCCACCGTTAGAGTTGATTACGACGAGTATCACGCCGTCGTTACCCCGCCCAACTTCCATGATTCCCGAGCGGTCTTTGCCCACCTCAGGTCCGTTGCTTCCCACCATTGCAAGCCCACTTGCCGACGTCCGTTGTTGCTGCGCCCTTTGCTCCGGCTCCCCACATTCCTGCTGTTGCTACGTTGCCTACCACCACTGCGATCGTTCCTGTCGTTGTTGTTTCCGTTACTGCTCCCATTGTCCACAGCTCCGAGGCGGCAGATGCAGCCACTGTTTGCCCACAGTGAGCAGTTTGGCAGAAATGGTTAAATTCTCAACTTTTGATCCCACCTCTTTAAACATTATTTTTGGATATAACTCTTGGGTACAGATACATTTTCATTCCGTCTTTTGTGTATGCTTTGCGGAATGATATTTTCTTTTGTGTGGTTATTTATGATATGGGTGTTGGAATTCCTTTTGCTTTGTCTAGTTCCATTGTTCATTTCACAGGTACAATTTGCTTGGATGATTTTTGGTAGTGTTAAAGTTAAAAGGATGTAGGCTCTCCTTTTGTTTTTAAACCCAAACATTATTCCCCTTGCACCCAACCCGTAACCTTTTGGTCCTTTTGGCAACAATGGGGACATTGTTATTATCAAGTTTGGGGGGAGGTGTTCAAAAAGAAATATATATATATATATACCTTCGAAAAATTGGGAGGTATGAAAAAAAAATAGAAAAAAAAGAGAAGAAAAAAAAAAAGAATCGGTCTTCGGAAAATTGGAAGACGAAAATAAAAAACCCGGTATTCCAAAAGGCAAGTTTATGCCAAGATATGGGTCACGAACTTTTTCCAAGTACTCAAAAGTGAATCGATGAGAACTTTTGTTTCAAACCCTTTTGTAGAATAGGATAAGTTTGGGGGAGGGATACACACTATCATTACCAAAAACACTAACCCAAAAGCCCTACTGATTAACGACAACACTACGAAGATCAAGCAAGGAAATTGTACATCCTCTTTACTAGACGAATTTCCAACACCTTCCGTAAGTGTTTCGTTCTTGTTCCTTTCTTTAGGTGTCTTTTTAGTTATTTTCTTTTACTTGAGGACAAATAATACTTCAAGTTTGGGGGTGTGATAACTCTCATTTTGTGAGAGTTATTTGTTGTTCTTTACCCTATTTTATTGTATCTTTGATAACCATTTTGCTCCTATCTACTATTTTTGATCCAAAATATGTTAAGAGGTGATGAAAGGTTAAGAATTTAATTATTTTCTAAAAAACTCATTATTGTTGGTAAATTTTGCATCTAGTTAGATTTGAACAAAATTATGATATTCATATTTTTGGATATTATTGAGATTTAATGCTAAGTTCAAATCTAAATACTTGGTTGCATGGAAGATTGGACCTAGTTATGGAATGATGAGACTTGGAAGAGTTCTATTTGTACCATGATGGAATGGTTTTTCCATCACATTTATTGGTTGTACCTTCACCTTTTGCAACCTATCAAGAGGAGGTGACTTGGTCAAGATTGAAGAAGACATGTGGTGATGGG
>NW_020200605.1:2913-11225 GCF_001531365.2 Cynara cardunculus var. scolymus
TGCACCGCCACTTTGGGGATTTTATGCCCACTGTATGCACACTTACGATCCTAGCACATCACACATCAAAAATCTTTGGACATCTCCTAAGGTACTTATTTTGCTTTGTATACGCATTCCTCCTGTGTTTTTAATACCTAGAGATCTAATTAAGTGTTTTCTTGTTTGTCCTTGATGTTAGTGTTTTGAAAGGTTGAAAGTGATGAAGCTAAGGCATTGTCGTAACCTAACAAGTACCCCCAATTTCACAAGGATCACAAATYTCGAAGAACTCATTCTTGAAGGTTGTGTGAATTTGGTTAAAGTCCACCCATCCTTTGGGATGCTCAAGAAGCTTCTTGTTCTAGATATGAAAGATTGCAAATGTTTTAGGAGATTCCCTTGCAAAGTCGAAATGGATTCTCTTGAAGTTTTGAATCTCTCGGGTTGCTCAAAACTGGACAAACTTCCTAAATTCTTTGGCACAATCCAAACTTTGAAAGAGTTTTGCATCAATGATACTGCCATAAAAGAACTTCCTTCTTTTGTTTTCTCTCAATACAACCTTCAAGTATTAGGATTTGGTCGATATGAGAAAAAGATCCAGTCTAGATGGTGGGCTTCAATTTCTCAACCTTCATGCTTTCCAAGTAAGATGCAACATCCCCAAAGTCTGGTAATGCCTTCATTGGCGGATTTATGTTTCTTACTAGAAATAAATCTTAGCTACTGCAATATATTGAAAGTGTCTAATAGCATTGGAGGCTTATCATGTCTAGAATCTCTATACTTGGATTGGAACAACTTTACTAGCTTACCTGGATGTCTGAGTCAACTTTATCGTCTTAGATATTTTTTCCTTTATGGTTGCAAGAATTTGGAAATGCTTCCAGAACTTCCACCTAATCTTCAAATTCTTGACGCATCTTATTGCACCTCCTTGCATCAACATCCACCTAGCAATTTTACTATTCAATCATCCTTAGTCATGTATTTTTACGGTTGTCCAAAATTGTTTAGGAATGTTAGTATTGAAAGTGAGGTTTGTATGTCGCAACCTCTACTTGATCTTAACTCATCTATAACCTCCCACGGTTGTATAAACCAAATTTCTTCTTCCCTTCAATTTATGGATTTCCCGAGTAACACACGTGGAATCTTCGGTGAAAATACAATTACCGTTTGGATATAAAATATTATGGAAATAGAATTCCACAATGGTTTACAGATACAAGTATGGGAAATCACTTGCATGTCGATTTGCCTCTAAGTTTCTGCTACAACAAGTTGAGGGGATATGGATTTTGTGTTGTTTTGACGATGAAAAAGTCTTGTGATCACAACAATTACAACAATTTACCAGGCTATCATGTGGACAACTTTGATGGGACTTCTTTGGTTCACCATAATCGATTTTTTTATGGTTCCATTGGAATCCCTAAGTTAGAAGTCATACGGTTTTATTTTGAGACTTGGGTTCATCGTGAATGGCAGGAGGCAAAGAATTTTGTTACATTTTCGATTGTAAACGATGATGATATTGAGGTAAAAGAATATGGTTTTAGACTTGTTTTTGATGAAAATATAGAAGAAGAGACGAATTTCAGTCTCACTCAGAACCTCCCGACTCCAACACATGAAGGAGGTGCCATCGAAATGCAGAGGCAATGTGGAAGATTCTTTTGGTCGTGGTAGGTAGTCTGATTAACAAAGATGTATTATGGTGATGCATATGTCAAAACTTGGATGTCATTGATTGTAATATAATTTTGTTATTTTTCCCTCACAATTGTAATTTGTATTCAGTATCATAACTATATGTAATGAAAATTATCTCTGATTTGTATTCATAATTTGTTTTAATTAACTCTTCAAAGTTTTCCAAATAACTTTCAGTTAATTTTCAACATGTTTGTTTAAATCATGTAACATTATGATCTAACTTATCAACTAGTTTTTACCAAATATGACTCATTCATCAGCTACTTTATTAGGCAACAGTTTGTTTTTCGGCTAGTTTATCTATAACGCCCCCTTGCAAAGAAAGGGGGTTACTTCAAACATAATGTAACAGGTATATAAAACCTCCAAAATAGAGTCTCCAATAGAATTAATACGACAACAAAAATGATTTCAGATATCTTCCAATAATTCAACTAAAACCAAACATACTCTTGAAAAAAAACGCTAGTCTAATTACAAATGAAAGAAATCAAATACTAGCACAAACATTAATAAACCTCTTATAACCTCTTGCAATCCGAACCTCGTATAGTCTTCTTCCCGAAATCTTAGCAACCCCTTTTAATTACTTGTCGTGCGGAAGAAAAGAAAAACACGGTTGAGCCAAATGCGCGGTGCACGGATAAACATTTTTTATAGTACAAAAAGGTATTACTAGCATGCAAAAATTGGGTTCAAGATGTAAGGCAATACGGGTACAAAATCTTAAAGAAACCATTAAATATCGTAATCAGACAAGTAATATATGAAGGGACAAATCGAGCTCGGAAAACGCATACACTTGTATATCAACTGATAGAACAAGTGCCAGACATATGGCCACACAGGCTTGTACATTGGACTGCAGATCCACATGTTATTACGAGTGAACGGAAATACGTGGTAAGGGACAATTGGAATAAACATGAGTTAAACGAAATGTGAGATGCGGCGTTGAGCATTACACTGACATCTACCCTACAAACAATCATATGTGCTAGGGAAAACCCATACGTCTCCTAAATGTAATATCCATCACACCAAAATAACTCTCACAAGAGCAAAAATGTGGAGACGTCGTGGACTGATCACACTGCCACAGTTAGTGTCACGTTATCGGTGCCATAATGACGTGCCTATGGTACCACACCAGGTGGTTAGTAGCTTGACTTACCCGGAGTTAGCTTGTCACAACGAATGTGACGTCATATAGTGTCAATTAAGAACGAAAAGGGTTGAAATTGAGTGAATAAACAAACATGAGGAAAGTAAGAAAAAGTTGATCGAACAAGTAGCTGTGACAATCGAGATGGCTCAAATAAAGATATGTAACCGATTACAAGTACCAACATATGTACATTTAGAGATACAAAAATCTTATTAAAATGCTATCGAACCATTAAGCATAATCGTTTGGAGAAAACACATATTTGTACCAACTCGATCGACTTAAATAACATGATTAAGATTAGTCGTCTCTGCCATCTTGTATAACATAGAACAATTACTAGTGAACGAAAATACATGGTAAGGAACAATTTGAATAAACATGAGTTAAACGAAAGCTTATGGGTTTATAAACATATTTAAACGAATTATATGTACGAAAAGGATTAGGAATCCATTCACCAAGCTTATCAATTCCCCAAGTCTACTCTTTTATATCTGACCTAAAAATACCCAAGATTTACAATTGATCTTAATTGATAACTTAATGACATAAAGCAAAACAAATTCGATTTTACGACTATTAAAATAACTAAAACCCAACCATATTAAAGAGAACACAACTATGCACACTTATGGACAATTGGATATATAAAACGCATGACACTCATCGAATAAATGCATCAAAAGCTTAATTTCTATTTGGGCAGCCCCTTTCCACATAGACCAGCAGCCCAAACAGAAAAGTCACGCTACACAAACGGTCGTTTGACCCGTTTTTCCGGCAATTTACACACCTCTCTTGATGATAAAATAACCGAAACTCTACCTACTATATAACTTTAAGCAACAACTAGGACTAATTTCGAGAGGTAAACGAGCATAATTTTGGGGCTCTATTGACGAGATTGACGAACCCCATGCCACTGCCATTAATATTGACCGAATCGGCGACTTTTGAGCCAACGAAATGACTTTGTTTCTACCCCAAAAAAACCCAAAAACTCACATCTTAATAACGAATCACGGAACTTTGAAATTGGGACGGAAACTTACCTCAAAGTCGATGAGAATTCGACGAGACTACTTGAAATCGTTGCTCCTTTCAATTGGTTTCCCTTTTCCTCACCTTTGAGGACTGCTCTGGAATTGAAAAAAAAAAGTTCAATGATGGTTGAGATGTGGGAAAAAAATGATGTTCATTAGCCTACATATGAGTTTTGCAAATCTAGCCCCTCAAACTTAAACCATCTACCAAACTAGCCCAACTAGATTTTTTACTTTTTTTTTAACTTGCACCAATGTGTGTATATGTGTGTGTGTGTGTATGTGTATGTGTGTGTATGTGTATGTGTGTGTGGAGGTTCAAATGAGAACTCCTGTAATTTAGGAGAATGCAAGAACAACCTCTAAGCCAAGAATTATGTTTAGAATCACATTTTAAGAGAAGTTAAAGTATTTTTCAAACGTAAATAAATACTAAAACAATGCCAAATATTCTAAAGACGTGGAATGGTAAAATTGGAAATTGATATCCTAAAATTCAAATAACACAATGTAGAGTATTTCGATCATCTGGGTAGTGATAATCATCATCGTCAACCTTGGGTTATCACAAACAGCACAAAGATAGCTTACATTGGCGAAACTGAAAACAAGGAAGAAACCGAGTTAGGGCAAGCGTATACTCTTGTTCGAAGGTGTTAAGGAAAAAGATCATACAGTCTATTTCGAAGGTATCGAGGAAGAAGATCAAAGGTATTTGTCTAATAACACAGCTTGATCACATATTATGACACTTCGATTAGGATTCGATAGATGTCTGTAATCAATTAAGGCTTCACTATATTAGAGATTCGATGAGAGAATGTCAATCACAGACTTATCACAGTTAAGGGCATGGTCGAGAAATTGAACAAGCAAACTATCACAACTCAAAAGTCGATTATCACAGTATAGTTAAGGCAAAATCAATTAATATATAATGTAAAAATTGTCAGATTGTTTGCTTATCATATGATTATCACAACAAAATCGATTAATGTATAATGTAAAAAATTGTCAGATTGCTTACATATCACATGATTGCTCCTGAATGTGTTCATAATGAAGGAACTATTGTTTACAAGTGTTCATATTGTGTGTATATGTATACTAGTTGTATATCTCAACATTGGCTCGCTCCTGAATGTGTTCATAATGAAAGAACTATTGTTCACAAGTGTTCATATTGGGTTCATATGTACACTAACCGCATATCTCAACATTGGTTCACTCCTAAATGATGAAGGAACTATTGTTCACAAGTTGTTCCTATTGTGTTTATATGTACACTAGCTGCATATTTCAACATTGTTTCACTCATAAATGTGTTCATAATGAATGAACTATTGTTCACAAGTTGTTCATATTGTGTTCATACCTGTTTTTTTTATTTATTTCATTTCGTGTAGCAGCTATTTTTATTATGTTCATTTTTTGTTTTTATAAATGTTATGCAGTCTAAGTTCATATATATGTCAATTTTTGTTCGTATTTGACACAATGGTTCATATATATAGATGTGTTCATATGGTTCTTACATTAACAAAAATCATGGAATTTTTTGATTTTTATAACTCCCAATTAATGATATGGGGAGTTACATAAAAAATAAAATTACATAAATACCCATTTCCACTTAGTTCACATATGTTTGTGAAATTGTAAATTTAAATTTTTTTTAATATGATAAATCACAACCGTTTATTGTAGGAATTAATTGACAAGATTGGTTAACAAAGTTAACACAATAAACTTAGTTAACATTTGAACTAGCCCATATATATATATATATATATATATAGTTTGTTTCAAATGCAACGCCTCACATTTGTACAACCAATGCAACTCAATAAATTGAAATATTTATGGAAATGATGAGAGTTCATTTATTATGATTTAAATATTTATAGAAGATGAATACAGTTCATTAACTATAATCAATACTTTATATTATGAAGCAATCAAAACTTCTATAAAATTACACATTCATCAATTTAAATGGATGGTTGAGATTGGGTTGTATTGGTTGTACAAATGTAAATGATTGTATAATAACCAACCCCTCTCTCTCTCTCTCTCTCTATATATATATATATATATATATAAAATATACAGATCATGTACAAATGATCTTGTAAAAAGTCATCATAGGGTTAGGTTATCAATGAGCATAATCTTGATCAAAATTTGATTTGATCGGTCCATATTAACTAACAAATCACTGAAAATGATTAATTGATACGATTTAGTGTTGATCTACCTATTAAAATGGGTATTTTTGCATATAATATGTCAATAGATTACCATTAAACAAGAAGATTACATTTTAGTTGATTAAAAGTTGATCTATGAAATCCCTAATTTTTAGTAGATCTTTAAGAAGTTCGGGTTTTAGGTTTCGAAACATTTTTAATCTCAATAAATAGTGTGCGAAAAGAAGCAGATGATTTAGTGTTAGACATGGAGGCTGTGAGTGTGGATGTACATTCAATTGTTTTCACAAACTGCAGCAATTACATAAACATTTCATATGTATAATGTGAATAACCGGGTTTTTCAGTTATATATAATTTGGGGTGATTTTTGAAAGGTATTGGTAAGTAAAAAAAATAAAAAAACTGTTATGTATTTATTTGATTATAAATACCACCACCTATGATTGATATATATATATATATATATTCATGGGGATGAGTGTGAAAATAATAGTTTTAAGACTATTAACTCCACTGCCTGTGAAATTTTTATGGTAGCAAAAGTGATAAGATAAGATTTATTTTATCTATATTCTGTTTTGGAGAGAAAGGAAAAGAAAGAAAAAATCGTATTGTATGTGTGTTCTTGTGTGAAGTCTTACGTGATTCGGTGGTTATATTTGGAAATCGTTTCTGTGAAATTCGTCGCCTATACATGAATATAATGTGAGTTTATATTATCAACTTTCTATATTTAGTATTTGAAATACTGAACTGGTTAGTTCTTATGTGGAAGAAAACATACTGTTCTTCAAGCTGTTTTGAATTGATGATGAATCTGGGTTTAGAACTGTAAAAGTTCTTAATATAAGTTTTTGTTAAGGAACTATTTTGATGCCATTTTTGGCCAAAACGATAGATTTGTTATGGTTATATTTTATGTGGAAATAAGGGAGGCATATCAAGGAGATATGTACCTTGGGATAAGGGTGACATATCAAGGAGATGTGTACATCGGGATACGGGTGGCATACCAAAGAGAGATGTACATTGGGATAAGGGTGGCAATTGTGAAATCTTGAGTTTTGATCATATATGTTGTTATCACATCCATGGGTTGCAACGATCTTGAGTTATCGCCTTTGTGTGATGTGAAGACTTGGGATTATTACTCTTAAGTGATATGATAATGACATTATTATGATGAGGAGGAAAATTGTTTATAACCATAGAAGCTTTGATTGGTTGTGCTTTGAATTAACAATATTTTTGGGTTGGTTTGGTTTGGTTTCTAGATGGTTATACTTCAAGTTATTTCAATGAAATTAAAGGATTGATGAGGAGACTGAGAGGCTCTGGTTGGTCTTTATGACCAACAAGAAGGCCTCGGGTTATAATCAAAGATCCATGTTCTGCAAATGTTTAATATATCTTGACCCAGAGGCTCTGCACGTGTGCTATTTAGAGGCTCTATATCTTAAAATTTAATCGTAAGTCTTAGCTTTGTATATGAGCTCTGTATCCAAGCTCTTAGTTCCTAGCATAATTTTTATAGCTAAAACCTTTTAGACTAAACCATTTCCAAACATTGATAGAGGACCATAGAGGCTTTGGTTAACTTTCATGTTTAACTAGAGAGCCTCTGGTTATGTTTAAAATCTATTTGCCTTTATATATATAACTCATTTTTTTTATTTTCCTTAAGCTCTAGTTAAGATAGACCAGAGGCTCTAGTCGACCAGACGGCCTCTAGTTTGTCATGCATCCTTAGTTGGTTTTAAAAGTTCGAGACCAGAAGCTCTGGTTGGTAAGACCAGATGCTCTGGTCGTCCAGAGGAGCTCTGGTTGGCTTGCCTCTAGATTCCTTTTACTTTTAGTCAATGACTAAAAGCTGTGATTGATCATATCATGTGTCAATATTGTTTCGAGTTGACTTAGACTTCAAATTTGCCTTTAGTAGCCTTATTTTAGTTTGGTTTTGCTCTGGTTAAGGGCCAAAGGAGCTGTGGGTGATCCCGCACAAAGTGATGCAAGGAATTTGAGAATCTCGCACAAAGTGATGCAAGGAGCTGAGTGGTCACGCTCCATCTGCGGCGAGGAAAGATTTATAAATCCATAAGAATGTGATATTTGTACAAATTGAGTGGTTTTTATTTGAACGCTCCTATATATATATATATATATATATATATATATATATATATA
>NW_020200605.1:12317-40637 GCF_001531365.2 Cynara cardunculus var. scolymus
TTTTGATATGAATACCGATTCTACCCTTTTTTCTTAAATAAAATGAATATTAATTATTTTTTAATTTTTAATTTCCTAAAATAAAATAATATAATCTAGGCCATTGATCAAGAAAATGGATGGATGAGATTAGTTTACACGGTTTACACAAATGGGTCAAGTTTTCATTTGAACGCTCCTATATATATATATATATATATATATATATATATATATAATATGTCTACATAAACCAAAAAGAACCAAACAAAAGTTGGAGCAAACAAGAATAAAGCATTATGAGATCAAAAGCAAGAAATAGAAGTTGGAAACAGATGAGATTAGATCGCTGAACAGATTGTCGTGGTACCTGGAAATAGAAGTTGGAAACAGAAGCTCAAAGTCGTGGTCGTCTAAAGCATATGAGATTAGATCGTCGGATTCATCACTGAACAAATTGTCGATGAGATAGATCTAAGTGAGAAACCTAGTTCTTAAAGCCCATAAAAAGCCTTGACTAACATTAACAGAAGCTAGAAGTCGTGGCCGTCTAAAGGCCCAGACTGAAAATAAAGCCCAAACCCACCAAAAACTAACATTAATATCGAACGCAATTTACTCTAATTATCGGTCAAAATGCGGTAAATTGTGCCGATACTTGTGCTACTGTAATTTAACCACCGATATTTTGCAAAGGACCGCTATCCAAGATATCGCCGCAATAGCGGTGCTATTGCACCGCAATTAACAACATAGGTTTAAACAACCATATATAGCCTTAGACAACAAACCACATTATGGGTGACAACAAAATTGGAATTACAAGATTCAACATCGAATCAAAAAGTATAATACAAAATAAAAAATAATATTCGAGAATCATATTTACGACTATGAAAATCACAAAAAAATAGTTGAAAAATTATATAGTAATCTAAATTATGTCTTACATGGTTTGATTTTAGAAAATATAACAAAAGATATATGTGGTTCCGAGTTGAAATTAGCCAGTGGTCTAAATTGTTTTTTGTAGAGTTTGATCTTATTAATTCTCTGCATAAAAAAATGTTGGCAAAAAGAATAATAAACTTACAAATATTATCTCATGATTTTCAAAACAAAAATACATAACAAATATTAATTGTGGAATATGATTAATTTTATTTCAGATAAATAAATGTTTCAATGAAAAGAAGACAAAGGTTGAAAAAAAAAATGCAAGGAGGAATAAAATGAATCAACGAGAAAACTAATAAAATTAAAATAGGAGGAAAAAATATCAAAATATCTTAAATAGCTTAGTGGTACGGAAGTGTTTATGTATGCTCGAGGTTTAGAGTTTGAGTCTTGTAGTTGTCAGTTTAAAACTTTTTATTATTAATAATAATATCACTGAGCTTAAATTGATGCCCCTGGCCGTCGCACGGCTTGTCCACCCTTTGGGCGGGCCTTGAAAACTGAATTTTTAGACAACTTGATGGAAGAGGTTATCACATAACACAGTAATGCACTTACATTTATTTTCCTCAAATGTATTCAAGATCTCCTTCAGCCACGCATTTTGACATGCACAACTCGTGGTAACGACGTATTCTACTTCTATAGTCGATAACATCACTATAGGTTACTTTTTAGATCTCCAACAAAGTCACTATCGGCGTACCTGTTTATAACATTATCAAATCCCCTTCTATAGAATACTCCATAATTCATTGTTTCTTTCACGTATCTTAGCAACTCCTTTTGTTGCCAAGAGATGTCCTTCCCTTGGAGATTCCATTAATCTGCTCAGAATTCTCATTGCGTACATGACATCAGATCAAGTTGTCATAACGTACATAAGACTTCCAATTAATTGCTTGTATTATGTGGTGTTAACACCTTCTCGTCCTTCTTCCAGAGACAATCTTGTGCATGGAACCATAACGCTATTAACTGCATTGCAGTTTTCGATACCAAAATCTTCGAAGAATGTCTTGAGCATATTTCTTCTAACATAGGGAGATACCATCCTTTGTCTGATGTACAATTATTGCTTCATGACAGCTATAAAATCTTCACACAACTTCAAATCATTTCATGTAAAGATTAAATCATCTATATATATACCAGATAAAAAAAGGAGAAAGATAAAACTAGATAACAGATATCCTACTCTAAATCTAACCTGTAATTTTATCAGGAGATTAATACGTCCTTATCTCAATATCCTGACCAACACTAATAAAATAAGACGTATCTCTAACAAGCTTGAGGGGGATGTTAGTGTAGTTACAGGCCCGTTCCTGACATTTTATGGGCCCAGGGCTAACGTAAAAACATGGCCCACCACATTTGAACCTTCATGACCACAAGGAGATTTTTGTTCCTTGTATTTGAACATGGGACCTCCAGACACTTTTGACCATTAGAGTCAAGCTCAAACCAATCAGACACTACCCTTGTGGTTACTTAAATTTAAGTATTTTTTATTAGGTAATTTGAAACCAAAAGTATAAAAATTATGGTTAATAAATTTTTATAAAAAATGAGAATTTTTTTAGTTTATAACAAGAAATATGTGTTATTTTGATTAAAAAAATTCGTGTGAATGAAGTAATCATGAGGGTTAATGAGAGATCAATAATAAATAAGATTATCAAGGTTTTCTAAACAAGTAGACAAATGAGGATCAATACGAATATGAAAGAAAAAATAATTCATTGAGATCTAATAAGAATCAATAATGAATTAAACATATAATATGCAAGCTCAACAAATGATTGTTTGAGTACTTACATAGAATCTTATAGTGCGGTGGAATCCCAATGAAAGATATATAAGTCAAATAATTAATGAAAATATTTAAATTTTATTTTCCTTTTTTTTTGCTCAACTAAAATAAGATGTTAAGATTAAAAATTTATTGAACATGACATTTATAAGAGACATTACTAAATATATCTAGTAGAAAAAAATTATTGATTAATCACTAAACTATGAAACACGTCATAAATTTATAACAATAGATTGATTGTCAAACAATAGTAAAATATTTTATGTAGAAGCAAAAATAGATAACAATAGTCAACAAAAACAATTAGAACAACATAACCAAATAACAATAGTCAATAGAAGCAAAAATTGATAAAAATATCCAACAAAAATATATAGCAATAAGAAGCACATGATTTTAACGTTGAATTGTTGAACCATGAAAACAGCCAATCATATAGAGATAACAATAACCGACATCATTAGACTTTGTTGAAGATAAAAAAAATTAGAGACACAATAAACAATATCATATAATGAATGACCAATTAATTTTTTTACTTTATTCTCCAATATAATTAGTTGAAATATTTTTGGGCCCTTATTATGTACTAATTTTTTTTACTTCTTATTATATGTTACAATTTTTTGGGTTTATTTATTTCATTAAATTCATTTTAGACTACTATTGTATTTTTAAGGGAAAAATTTGGGCCCCTGATATTTTTGGGCCCTGGGCGTGCGCCCGTGTCGCCCTCCCCCAAGAACGGCCCTGTGTAGTTAAAAGAAACGTTACGTAGTTGTTAGTCTGTTAGGTGGAAGGTTTTATTCTTTTAGAGTTAGCTTGCTGCAACTCGCCTGCATGAAGCCGGAATCGTTAGTAATTGTTAGTCAGTCAGTCATACGGCGGTGAATCCACAGCGGTGAATCCATTCTCGAGCTTTGTACACACCGCCCGTCACACTATAGGAGGTGGTAATGACCGAAATTGTTACCTCAACCGCAAGGAACGGATGCTGAAAGCAGTGATATTGTCTTGTATATGAAGTGTTGTAATTCACATGAGTGAATAATATGACATAACATATCTTCTCTTATTTTGACTTTCGAATTCTTTTAGAAAGGAAGCATTATATGCCAAACTGGAAGGGGAGACATTTATAAACATGAATCAGTTCTTTATCAAAATGGTGAAATCCAATCTGATTAAATAATAAACAGTAATAAAATTTTAAGTCATAACCAGTTCATGATTGAAATAAAAAGTTTATAAAATATATCAAAAAGAAATTATGATATAATTAAACCTAAACCTGTAAAGAGTTAGGGGATGTTTACCAAATTTTTTATTAAGTTATGTATGGATAAATTTGTCTGTCTGGATAAATGGATATTGTTGTTTACTTTTTTTATTTGAACCAACAGTCTGAATAACATAACTGGCCGATTTACCCCCCTAATATTAATTATTTGAACATCAAAAAATCATAAAGAGGTTGACGATGGGGTGCCTAATTTGGGAAGGATGCGATGCTTTAAATAAGGGGTAGAAGTGTCATTTTCTGTGGCTGAACGAGGACAACATACCATTTCTATCTGTGTGATTAAGCCATTAGTAAACAACCCAAATGAACTATACAAATAAACCAGATAGACCAATAAACCTAATTAAGCCGCAATAAACAGCTCCTTAGCATGATATGAAATGCTCTAAAGACCACGAAATCAAAGATCAATCCTTGGATTCGATTTGGTCGCGGTGATTATGTGTGGTGCTGGACTTTGGTCGTATGTTTTGGTGTGTTTCTAATTGGAAACGAAAAAATTACCTTTCTTTTTATCACCCAATGATCCAATGCCATGTCAGATTTAAGACGTGTGTTTCCCGTCCATGTAAGCGCTTACCCTCGTTATGGTGCGATCTTAAATCTCAAAGAGGAATTAAACCCTGGCTTGAAAGAAACCCTAGCGAGTTAACTGTAATCACTTCACAAAAAGACTTTACACTCAAAAACCCAAATCTCACATTCCTATTTAACTAACAAAACCCACGATTAAAGTTCCAATCTTTGATGGGGTTTCTTGGAAGCTTGTGAATTTGTGATCAGACGTATTGGCATTGAGAACGAGGTTGTTTCAAGTAATGGAGACCCGAATCAGATCTGGGCTTCGGATACTGCTTCTGATCGCAGTTTGTATAATAGTTTGTGGGTATTCGGTTTCTGCAGAGACCCAACGACCCAAGAATGTGCAAGTTGCTCTCCGTGCCAAATGGCCTGGCACCTCGCTCCTTCTTGAAGCCGGGTATGCAAATTTGTATTTACTTTCTTTTTCTCTTAAGTGTGTGTGTTCTTGAGAAAATGATAGTGGGTGGGGAAGTTGTATTTCATTTCATTATGCGTTTCATGTATTTCAATTCATTATTCCTTTCTTTTCTTTTTGATTCCATACAAGCTCAACACTTGATGATGTGTCATAAATCTTTGTAATTCTTAAGTTACTGCTTTAGATGATGATCTGTCTGATGAATTTCGCACCTTATGAGATTGATTTGAGTTATTTTGATGATATTTACATGACTGCAGCACTTTTGGTAGATATTTTTTGTAGATTGGATATAAGGTATAGCAAGTTAACGGGATACCACATGCATGCCTTTATGGGCACCAATGGCATGAGACTTACCTTAAGGGTACCTGAATTATCATTCTATAGTGGTGTGGCGGAATCACTGTTAGTAACTGGTTGCCGGGATTTGAATTTTAGGAATGTGTGCCCTAAACTGTCTTAGTTGTTGAATTTTAATGCTTTGAAGTCTTAAAGAGCAAAATACCACGCATGGATCACTTTGCTTCTTGTTAGTGCTTCTTAGGGATTGTCCCTAGTTATTGAGTATGTACTCTTCCATATCTCTTGTGCAGTGATTTGGGTCTTTTGGAGACCCAAATTATGGTCAAATGTATCATTAAGCATGTAGCTTGAACGCAATTTGATCCGTCCCTAGGTGGTAGTACCTTGAAGGCCATGGCTTATTAGAAACCATGGTAAAAATGTATCGTCAAGCATGTAATGCGGATGATAATTATTTCTAGGTGGTAGTACCTTGAAGGACATTGGTTATAAAAATATCATATTGAAATATATGTGTACGACTGAAAACGTCTTCAAACCATCAAATGAGAAATGCAAATTTACTGATTGCCACTACTGCTTCTTCAATGTGTTTGCTTTGGCCAAACCTTTTTGGAGCATTGAGTAATTTGGCCTGAAATTACTTCAGGTTATTTTGTTCTTTCCCTCTTTTCATTTTTTATGTTTATTTGGTTAGAATTTTCAAGATGCATATCATAAAAGTATGCTTCAAATGCAAGCTCATGACAGTTCTGTGGAAGTTGTTATGCAGGTAAGGCATAACAAAAAAAAAAAAAAATGAAACGAGGAATACAAAAAAAAAAAAGTAGTCCAATTGGATTTTTATTAGTATGTATATGTTAAAATTGCTAGCAATTATATATCTTTTGTAGTAACATCCTTAGCAAATGAAACTTCCATGCTGGAAATAAGTTGGAAAAGTGGACTTCAATGAATAACCACTGTCCAGGATCAAACATTTGACAACCTGAGATTGTCTACGCTGGAGATGCCCAAAGCATCTCAAAAGATGTCACATCGGTTTCTTTTTGGTTGGAGCCACCCCATATTTCTCTCGAGTTTTATAGTTTCTAATATCATACATCGACATCCACCTCTGCACTTGCAATTGTGCTACACTCATCTTTGTGTTCATGTCTTCTGCTGGTCCTACTTGTGCCATAACTCATAACATTCTGCCATCATCCTATAAAATGTTAGGACTTAATTGTGCCGGGATTTTATTCCCAAATGATTTTTGATGCACGTCACTGCTACATCCACCTGGCTTTTATCCTATTGTTACCAAAATAAAAATCTTGGAGTCCTATGATCCCAACGAGCACCCTACAACTTTCTACCATGTCCACACAAAAGATGATATCCTTCTTAGTCATCTTGTCCTTGCTAACATCTTTGTCCTTCTAACTGTTAGTAACTCACTACCTTGGATGACAAAACAGGAAAAGATCTTAATAAGTTTTCTTTATGAAAAGCATAATATTTAAAGAAGTTAAGTATTTTCGTCTTCTCTTTTCCTTTTCACCGTTGTTAGCTTTGCAATTAATAAAAGAAAGTTGACAACTTATTATCGAAAGATCCAAATATTCAACTCATGTAAATTGAGTACAAGTTGAACCACATGAAATTTATGCAAATTTGGTCTGTTTACATAGCTTTGAAAGTAGAAAACTAGGAACTGAATACATTTTATACTTGAAAGTAATACTTTTTTATAAATGATATAATTAGAGGTGCAACCATTAGTTTGTATGCATTTGTGTTTGTTTGGGTGGCAGTGGGGGTGGTCTTTGAATATATTCTCTAGCAATTCTTGTTGGCTAACGCATCATGAATTATGTTCCACAGGGAATTACTGTCTAGAGAATGGAAAGACCTTTTCTGGGAGTTCATTGATGTGTGGCTTAATAATGAAAGTGGGAATACAGATCCTTACACTGCAAAAGATTGCTTGCAGAAAATTTGTAATTATGGGAAATCACTTGTGACTGGACCGTTGGCATCAGTGTTTGAATTATCTCTAACTCTTCGATCTTCATCTCCAAGATTAGTGCTTTATCAACAATTAGCAGAAGAATCTCTTTCATCGTTTCCATTGTCCGATGACCTTAGTACTAGTTCTATTGATGGTGGAGTATCTGAACTAAATGAAGGCAAAAAAGACAAAAAGGCTGATTCGTTGCTTGTAGGTGTCAATCCAAGCAGTCCTGGTGGAAAATGTTGTTGGGTGGACACAGGTGGGGCCCTGTTCTTTGATCTCCCAGAGCTGCAATTGTGGCTTCGTAGTCCGCATAAGTAAGTCCTCCCAACCAACTGTATTCCATGTTGTTTAAAGAATTTTAAATTTCTTGTCACGGAAATTAAGCAATTTTGTAAACGTCCTAAACTACATATATTAATACATTAGTTGCATAAGAATATTATAAGATAAGTGCCTCATCAGTAATTAGCGGAGACGCTAAAAATTTGGCATGTTTGCAAAAAAAAGTTGGGACTGCCTAAAAGGAAGACATAACAATTTTGTAGGATGGATATTACTTCTACCATTTCAAGCTCTTAACAGCATCTACCCTTGCAGGGATGGAGATATATTTCAACAGCCTGAACTGTTTGAGTTTGACCACGTCTACTTTGCTTCATCTATTGGGAGTCCGATTGCCATTTTATATGGAGCTCTCGGGACAGACTGCTTTAAGGAATTTCACCTGAGCCTGGTGGAGGCAGCTAAAGAGGTTCAGTCGAAACAATATTTTCTTCGTCACCACCTTTAGTATTTTCTTGGAGTAGTCCATTTTTGTGATTTATGTCGTCTCTATTGCTTTTGGCTAACTAGTCCACATGATCCAAGCATGACCCCTCTTGACCTGAACTAGGCAAATGTTAGGCTTTCTAGGTAGCGGGTGTGTAGAAATTGATAGGACCTTGGTAGTAGTCCTACTATCTCAATAGTGGTTAATTTATTCTTGTTTTCTTTTCATGGTATATAATTCGAACAAATATGTGATGTCTATGGTGCTAAACCAAATGTAATTCCTATTAAATTGAGAAAACAGCTGGGCTAGTTGAAAGTATATTTCAAACTAAATACGATATAAAAATTACCACAAATAGAGAAGATGGAAAGTTAAAACCATTGTAGGTGCAAGCCAACTGTAGAATAGGCTTCTTATTCATTATACAATCGGTTGTGATACTCTATTTTTTGTGATCCTATCGGTTCCAATATCTTCTTACTCTTGCATCGAACATTCTGATTTGTTGGATTAGACAATCAGTTGTTTACAAAATCTGATTCTATATCTAAAGATCATGTCATGTGTCACTCATCAATAGTCCAACGGTGTTAGATTTAGACATTTAGTCGGAGAGAGATTGGTGAACAACCTCATCAAGCAACCTGTCAAAACCATCAAACCAATATGCCACAACTTGCAGTGAACATAAAATATATTAAAAAGCATGGCTTTTCTTGTCTTAAGTTTGTTATCTTGTTGCATTTTTCTGTGTGTTTGGATCAGGCTTCTCCTGTTGTTTGGTTCTGTGTTGGTCGGCCGATTGCGGATGAGGGCATTAGGACTAAATTGTTAAGAAATTGATACGAAGTTGGAATTAATTAAAGATGAGATTAACAAACCTAGGATATTACACGTATATTTTAGAAGGGCTAAAAGGGTAAATGACAAAAGTGGCTGAAGGTTGTTAGAAGAGAGAGAATAAAAGAGGAAGGGGAATTTCTTTTTCATTCATTATGTTATTTGCTTTCAATTGTCTTGGGCTCAAATCTTGTGGATTGTGAGAGAGGGATTATCCCTGGAGTTTTGATTGTAATTTTCCATTTTCGATTTCAATTAAATCATTTCCTTCCTCTCAGTGTGTTCTTATTTCATTCTATAGCTGCATTAGAAATTCGATTATTCATCAGACCTGCCTTTGACCTGCCGTTCTCTTTGATTCATTGTTGATGGAAACCCGTTCTATACAATCCCGATTGGAGCAACATGATGAGCAGCTCCAACGACTTCAGGCTGAGGTTACTGTGATTAAACTGGCTCTGCAATCACTAGAGGTAGATAGGGTGGAGTCTGCTGAGTTCCGCCAAGTGATGCTGGGGGGATGAAACAACAAGGCAAACAACACGATTCTGGTGGTGGCATAAGTTCAAGCAATCATCACTCCGGTATTTTCTTCGAGTCCGGCAGCGGCAGTAACGGGGCTAGTGGGAGCGCTTTTCCTCCTCTCAATGACTCCGGTGGGGTACCTTGGGCGGTGAAGAAGGTTAAGTTACCCGAATTTTATGGGTTTGATCCTCAGGGGTGGATTCAAAAGGCTAATTTGTTCTTTGACATTAATGCTACTCCTGCCCATCTTGGTCTCCAACTGGCCCAACTGAGTATGACAGGAGTCGCACAACATTGGTTCACCGTCGTTAAACAAGTTCATGAGGGTATCACTTGGGATCAATTTCAAGTAGAATTACTTCAACGATCAGTGGATTAGAAATCCAAAATCCCTATGAACAACTCACAACCATCAAACAATCTGACTCCATTTATGATTATATTGATGATTTCGAATACTTACTTTCCTTGGTTCCCAAGTTACCAGAATCGCAATCGTTGGGGTATTTTGTACGGGATTGCGAGATGAGGTCAAATGGTGGGTTCGATTGCACCACCCCCAATCGCGCTTGGATGTTATGTACTTGGCGAAGGATGTGGAAGAGATGTTGCGTCCGTCATCTGGTACTTTATCTCAGTCTCGTATCCGGTACCATTTGGGCTCCTGTTTTAGCCCAAGTGATCCATGACCTTTGCCTGTGGGCCATGCAGAGGCTAAAAGCCCATTACCCAAGGGTATGGATCGTTTCCAGTTGTCTAAATCTTATCCAAGTCCTCGTTCTTCAGGGTCACTGACCTCCCAGGGTTCAAACGATAATCAGAGGGATCGAGAGTTTCGTTCCCTTACACGAACAAAATGGGAAAAGCGACCTAGAAAAGGATTATGTTTCCGTTGGCAACAGTATGGCCCGACTCACAAATGTCCAGAAGGGAAACTCCGGGTGTTACTGTTGGGAGAAGACGAGGATGGACTAGACGTGGGTGATGTTTGTTATATGGAGTCTCGAGGTGAACAAGGTCTTACAAATGAGGAGCAAGTTCCCACCGGAATGTGTGCGGCTTTGGAGTTTTTCGGTGTTTCCGCAGAGACTACACCAGGCGGCAAGATGATGAAATTAGATGGGATGATTAGGGACATTCCTGTCTCCATCCTAGTAGATAGTGGAGCGACTCATAACTTCATCTCTCGTCAACCGGTAACATCCTTAGCTTTACCATTTAATAACTGCTCGGGAATTAACATTCGTTTGGGTGATGGTCATACTATTATGGTTGATCAATAATTAATGGTGGGATAGTATGAGCTTATTGTGAATGCTCTAGTTTTTGATGCTGGGAAATTGGATGTGGTGTTGGGGATGGCTTGGCTTGAAACATTGGGAGAAGTAATTCACAATTGGGACTTGGAAGAAATCTTGGAGGAAATTTAATTTTCATGGGGTCTCAGTTTCGCTGCAAGGAAAGAGAGCCTCTCAAGATTCCTTTGATTCCTTACAACAGTGGCTGCTTATCTCGGAGGGCTTGGAGACTACCATCCCTTCATTGCCCTTGGTTGATACCGGGTTTGGAGATGATTTAACCACTACTCAAGGGCAGGCTTTACAATTGTTGTTCAATCAATTTGTGGTTGTTTTTCAGGCCCCTTCGGGTCTCCCTCCAACAAGGGTTCATGATCACGTTATTACCCTCAACAATTCCCATGACCCTGTTTGTGTTCGACCATATAGATACCCACATTGCAGAAAACGGAGATTGAAGAACAGGTGAAAGAACTACTTTCCTTGGGAATGATTCGTCCAAGTAAGAGCGCTTTCTCAAGTGTGGTGATTTTGGTTAAAAAAAGATCAAACGTGGCGAATGTGTGTTGATTATAGGTCCTTTAATAAGGCTACCGTGGCAGATAAGTTTCCAATTCCCATGGTGGAAGAGCGCATTAATGAATTGCATGGAGCTCTATTTTTTCCAAACTCGATTTGAAATCCGGTTACAATCAGATACGAATGCATCCAAACAACATTGAAATGACGGTGTTTCGTACTCATGACGGACATTACGAGTATCTCGTGATGCCTTTTGGCCTCACAAATGCCCCCACTACTTTTCAAGCCGTTATGAACGACATTTTTCGTCCTTGGTTACGGAAAATGGTGGTCTTTTTTGATAACATTTTGATTTATAGTTCTACTTGGGAAAAGCATTTAGTTGATTTGGAAGTGGCCTTTCGAGTTTTGGAACAAAATCAGTTTGTGGTTAATAAAAAGAAATGTTTTTTTGGTCAACAATTGGTAGAATACTTGGGGCATATTATCAATGGTGCGGGGGTTGCCATGGACCCTAAGAAAATTGAGGCGGTGTTAGCTTGGTCGGTTCCTAAACAAATTAAAGGCTTACATGGATTTTGGGTCTTACGGGTTACTACCGAAAATTCATTCGACACTATGGAAGTATTGCAAAGCCACTCACTGATTTGACAAAAAAAGATGCTTTCACATGGCATGAGGGAGCGCAAGAAGCTTTTGATAGGTTGAAAGAGGCTATGGTGATTGCTCCTTTATTGGCTCTTCCCTTTGTGGTAGAGTGTGATGCATCAGGTAGGGGTATTGGAGCAGTATTAATGCAACAACAAAAGCCAATTGCATATTTTAGCAAGGCATTAAATGACCGGAATTTGGCCAAATCAGCGTATGAAAGGGAGATTATGGCGCTGGTTCCAGCAGTCCAACACTAGCGTTCCTACTTATTGGGAACCACATTTGTGGTTTATACTGATAAAAAAAGTTTGAAGTTTTTACTACAACGAATTACTAGCCCTGATCAGCAGAATTGGGTGGCAAAACTGTTGGGTTACAACTTTGAAATTTGTTATAAACCAGGGAGAGAAAACCGGGCAGTGGACGCTCTGTCTCGTAGAGCTGAAGATGGTGATTTATGGATGATCCTTTCATCTCCTTTATGGTTACAAGGAGCAGACTTACTTGAAGAGCATAAGGACGATTTGGAGATGCATTCATCTCAGTCAGATGCTCATCCGGGGTATTTTGTTCGTAATGGAGTTCTCTATTATAAGGACCGATTAGTTATTCCGAGGAATTCTAAATTCATTCCTTCTCTACTAAAGGAATTTCATCAATCAACATCTGGTGGTCACTCCGGGTATTATCGCACAGCGTCTACCAGGTAATTTATATTGGCATGGATGATTGATCGTGTTAAGCAGTTTGTGCATGCCTGTGACGTTTGTCAACGGTGTAAGACCAACTCGATTGCTCCTGGAGGGCTGTTGCAGCCCCTGGAAATACCGGATGCTATTTGGGAACATTTGTCTATGGATTTTATCCTTGGGTTGCCCAAGTCTAGGGGGTTTGATCCATTGTTGTGGTGGTCGATAGCCTGTCCAAGTACAACCATTTTATTCTACTCAAACATCCCTATACCGCTAAATCAGTAGCAGATATCTTTGTAAAGGAAGTGGTTCGTCATCATGGAATTCCCAAATCGGTCGTTAGCGATCGTGATCCTCTGTTTTTTAGTCGATTTTGGCAGGAGATTTTTCGATCGCAGAGTACTGAATTACATATGAGCTCAGCATATCACCCCGAATCTGATGGCCAGATGGAAGTGATAAACCGTTATTTGGAAACATATCTTCGATGTTTCGCTATTGATCAACCTCGTACCTGGCCATTGTGGATTCCCTGGGCTGAATTTTGGTACAATTCCACCTTTCATGCGTCGACTGGTAAGTCTCCTTTCGAGGTGGTTTATGGTCGAAGGCCACCAACAGTTACTCAGTACATACCGGGCGAAGTATAAGTTCAACAGGTGCTAGTGGAATTACAAGACAGAGATGAAGCCTTAAAACGACTTCGTGTTCATCTGTTACATGCTCAAGATGTCATGAAAAGGAACACGTATAAGAAAAGGAGGTTCATTTTTCTATTGGGAATGGGTTTATGTGAAGTTGAAGCCTTATCGACAACTTTCAATGGCCAGTCGAATTCATCAAAAATTGGTAGCTCGTTTCTTTGGACCATTCCAAATCACAGCGAAGATAGGACATGTGGCATATAACTATATGTCTTCCACTTTCAAGATACACCCGGTTTTCCATGTGTCTTTGTTAAAAAAAGCTGTTCAGGGAATTGTTGACATAGTTTTACCTCCAGAATTGGATTTAAATGCTACTGATTTGATTACTCCAGTGGTTGTCTTAGCTACTCGAACAATCAAGGAACACAATGCAGGCAATGAGCAATGGCTGGTTCAATGGAAGGGGAGTTCATTGGAAGAGGCAACATGGGAAGATGCATTAACCATCAAGAGTCAATTTCTTGATGCAAGTCTTGAGGACAAGACTTTGTTGGAAGGGGGGAGTAATGATATGGACTTGGAATTAATTAAAGATGAGGTTAACAAAACCTAGGATATTACATGTATATTCTAGAAGGGCTAAAAGGGTAAATGACAAAAGTGGCTGAAGATTGTTAGAAGAGAGAGAATAAAAGAGAAGGGGAATTTCTTTTTCATTCATTTTGTTATTTGTTTTCGATTGTCTTGGGCTCCAATCTTGTGGATTGTGAGAGGGATTATCCCTGGAGTTTTGATTGTAATTTTCCATTCCCGATTTCAATTAAATCATTCCCTTCCTCTCAATGTGTTCTTATTTCACTCCATAGCTGCATTAGAAATTCGATTATTCATCAGAAATCTTTCTGCTGTTGAATTCTTGATGAAGTTTTTATTTGTTGTTATGCATTCCAGTTAATTAACAAGTTATAGATGCTTTTATTTGGTAGATTGTTTGACACGGTTAAATAACTTACAGGGGAAAGTTAAGTATGTTGTGAGGCCTGTGTTGCCTTCAGGATGTGAATCAAAAAGTGGCCATTGTGGAGCAATCGGTACTAAAGATCCCTTGAATTTGGGTGGTTATGGTGTAGAACTTGCATTAAAGAACATGGAATATAAGGCCATGGATGACAGTGAGATAAAGAAAGGTTAGTAGTTCATGCCTTCAAAGTAAACTCTTATTTGTCAGTTCAAAGTTCTTGCATTTTTTCTTTTATTTGCTTTATAAAAGATTTATGTTAAGTGGGAACTTATGATAGTTTGATTTTTCTGTTGTTCTTGGTGACAACTCAACATGAACAAAAGAGGCAAATGCTACATGTTTATACGATGCGTTGACTTTGTATAGTGCGTAAGCAAAAAGATGAGATTTAACTTCCATTTGCTTGTATCATTTTCCTCCGTTCTCCATTCTTCGTCTCGAGTCCCTTCATCATTTCTCTCACATCAAGTAAAAGTGACTTAGAAGTACATCGCTTCTTCTCACACCATATAAACGGGACCCACGAAAATGGAAAAATTGAATGGAAAAAATAAACCAGTTGAGAAAAGGCTTTTTTGAGTTGATAGTTGCATCATACCATGCTTTCCAAACAGAATCCTACATTTCCAACTTCTTAAGGTAAAAAGGCACATTAAGAGCTTTAATTCAAATGCAGGTGTTACCCTTGAAGATCCTCACATTGAAGATCTCAGCCAAGAAGTCAGAGGGTTCATCTTCTCTAGAATTCTGGTATTTGTCCTTTCTCTTATGTTCAATGTTTATTTTTCTTATGTTTGACCACTTGATCATCATTAGTTTGAAGCTGCTTTACACGTAGAATCAAAATTGTTTTCTAGTTATAGATTAGAGTAATTAATCTTCGATACCGTAGAAAGTGTGTAGGTTTTATACTCCCACTTCATTTCAAAAATCGTCTTCATTCAATTGTTTCCTCTTCCTGTATATATTCTTGAAGACTGTAACCACTTAATTCTTACATCATGTTCTGATGGTAAGATCCACTTTTAACTGACTAGAATTTTTTGTATAAATGATTTAGCATGTGAACATGTAAGCATAATCAAGTATACAATTTACCTTTGTGTCACTCATAAGTCTCCGCCCTTTGTTGGCCTTAATTTGTCTTTTTGATTTTATCAATAGGGAAGGTTACATAAAAGTAGTTTCATCGGCTGCTTCAAAGCCTTTGAATAAGAACTTAAAATTCACTTATATATGTGTACAAATATTTTAATTAGAGAAAAAAGTGCTTCTTTTTACCAAATGTTGAATTATTGTGATTTCAAGAATGAAGTTCAAAGGTCATTGTTGCAGACTTTGAGTTCAAAAGTATAACTCTCACAAGAATTAAGACAAAAATCCCCATAATTTCATTTTTGGGCTGATCGGCATGCTCTCTACTAATGCAGGAACGGAAACCGGAATTGACTTCTGAAATTATGGCTTTCAGAGATTCTCTCTTGTCATCAACAGTATCTGAGACACTTAATGTGTGGGAATTGAAGGGTAATCATTACAGTTTATTTATGTATTTTGGGTCTTGTTTTTCGAGAATAGCTGCCTTCATTAATTATATATTTGTGTTCTTAACCACAGATTTAGGACATCAAACTGTGCAAAAAATTGTCCATGCCTCGGACCCTCTTCAGTCGATGCAAGAAATTAATCAAAATTTCCCTAGTGTTGTCTCTTACTTGTCTCGTATGAAGGTTAGTTTTTTTTTTTGCAGTTAATATTTTACTCTTGTATGTCGCAGTGCAAACTAGTTAATCTTGTTTTATAATTCATCCAGCTCAATGATTCAATCAAAGATGAAATACTTTCAAATCAGCGAATGATCCCGCCTGGCAAGTCCTTAATGGCTCTGAATGGTGCTTTAATCGATATTGACGAAATCGACCTTTTTGTGTAATGCTTGCCCCTCTGTTATCAATAATTGCGAGCAACTGAGCTTCTGTGAACTTATAATTCAATGTTATGTCTTTCATAGGTTGCTCGACATGGTTCATCAAGAGTTATCTTTAGCCGATCAATATACAAAACTGAAGGTAATGATCCTTTATTGTTTCTCAGTCGCTGCGAGAACTGTTTGATGCACTAATAATACAAGTATTATTCATTGTCATTGATCGTCTCTTGATTTGGTCATTTTTTTCTGCTCAACTTCACTTTTACTTCAACACGCCCTTCTAATTGATGTTACATATTCTAGATTCCTTCAAGCTCAGTTCGGAAACTTCTGTCAACTCTACCTCCTCCCGAATCCAATATGTTTCGTGTTGATTTCCGTTCAGAACATGCTCATTACATCAATAACTTAGAGGTGGATGCCAAGTACAGGCAGTGGCGGAGTAATCTAAATGAGGTATACTTTGTGTTTCTGTTTTGGTTCTCATTGAAGTTCAAAAAGGTCCTTCCAATCATTTTTACAGGCTAACATTTTCTGTTATAGCTTTTAATGCCCGTCTTCCCGGGACAATTACGCTACATTCGTAAGAACCTGTTCCATGCAACCTACGTGTTGGATCCTGCCTCCATTTGTGGACTTGAGGTAATGCTCATTTTTTATCTTGAGTTTGCTGAATGAGTCGGGAATCTTAATGATGCTACGTTCTGCAGACAGTTGACATGATCATCTCTTTATTTGAGAGCGCTCTTCCAATAAGGTTCGGGGTGATATTGTATTCTACAAAGTTGATCGAGACACTTGAGGCAAATGGTGGAGAATTCCCACTTTCCTCACTTGAAAATGACAGTCAAATTAACGAAGATCTCTCAAGCTTGGTAATGAGTTTTTTCCTTTCTTTTTTAGGATTGCCTTTTTTCATGCTATAGGCACATTTCTCTTCGTGCTTCATTATTCTGTTCTGTATCATTTCAATCGCTAATCAAATATTGTATTAATGAATTGCAGACCATACGCCTATTCCTTTACGTCAAAGAGAGTCATGGGATGCAGAACGCCTTTCAATTTCTCAGCAATGTACGTGTTTGTTAGCATTATATACCGTTCTTCAGCAGACATGCAGTTAAATTCTTATTACCAGACTGTTACTTAGTACATGATTTATTGAGAGCTTTGTTAAATGTTATGTAATTGGTATACTTGTAAAAACATAAATGTCATTTGTGTCAAGAAGGCCACATGACTGATTCGTGGATTTGTTCTAATTGACAAGAAATCATGTCGATTCCACATATAAACCACTAATGAAGCTTCAAGACCTCTTACATGACGATAAAAGGGGATTTTTTAAGAAGGGGGGGGGGGGCAAAATGAAGAAAAACGGGTAAAACAGAGAAAAGCATGTACTTTTAACCTTGTGTGTATACCTATGAAAAAGCTTTGTGTGTCTTTTAATTTGAAGTACCAAAATTTTATCAGGATGTTGTGTTTACGAACTTGACAGGTGCGTTAGTTTTCCTGCCTGGATTTTTCTCTCTGTGTGCCATCTACTTCTCAATACCGTAATTAGGGGCGTAGGGGGTTTAGCGTCTATCACAAGTTGTGATCTGTTGGATTTTCTGGCTGGCATAACGGGATATGCTTGGCATGTGCAGGTAAACAAATTGCGGATGGAGTCAGGAGAGGAAGATGTACCTTTGCTGCACCATGTGGAGGGGGCATTTGTAGAAACAATATTGTAAGTTGCAAGTATTATTTTAAAAAAGTAGTTAATATTGATTTTATTATTCTTGTTTTGGTCCGATATGTTCCTATAGATGTCCGTTTTGATTATTATCACGGTAGACATTTGATGGATATTTTGTGTAAAATGTCATATTCTAAACTCCATTTCTTCCTTTTTATTTCGTATATTTTTCTTCTGTCAAACTTTTGGAACAAATCTTTTTCATAATGTCATTTTCTTAAAACCTTTTTACAAGCTGGGAGTCTTCACGGATACAGTTCCTCTACTCCTCGGGGTAGAGGTAAGGTTTGCTTACATCCTACCCTCCCTAGCCTTATTATTTATGGAATCTACTGTGTTTGTTTTGTTTGGTTTACACTGAACAGATATTTGTTTTGTAGGCCACTGGCAAAATCCCCACCTCAAGATATTTTGTTAAAGCTGGAAAAGGATCAATCTTTCCGCGAACCATCTCAAGCAAGTTCCTTGTTCATTTTCAAGTTGGGTTTGGCAAAGCTGGAATGTTCCCTCTTAATGAACGGTCTTGTCCACGATTATAACGAGGTTCTCTTTTGGTGCATATTAAGTTTACCACTTTGATAGAATGTTCCTCAATTTTACTTTTTGTTATTTCTGTGGCTTGATGGGCATCACATGTTGATTAAATTTCCTGAAAAATGTTAAACACATGCATTAGTTATGGGCCGTTTACCCATACAATTGCTCGGTAAGCGCTTACTGATACAATTCAACACTATCACTTACCTTATCGGGTAAGATTTTAGTCTATCAAAACGGCATCGTATGCAACAATTCATCTTATAAGCGCTAACTGGGTAAGAGTCGTCACCTCACTTACCGGGTAAGACTCGCGGTCCTTGCCATTGTTCTTACCAGGTAAGAATCTTGGTCCTTGCCATGCTAATCCAATAAGGTAATGCGACTTGGTAAGCGCTTACCGGGTAAGCGTTTGCTAAACAGTCCCTTATTTTATACTTATATTTATATTTTTAAACTGAACATGCTACCAAAGTAATAGCTTGGCTCGCATGAGGCCCTTATCTTCTAACTGGTGTTTTATCCATAAAAGGAACTTAAATACCTGAATTATTACAAGTAGCCGAGAACTAGTCCACAAATCCTGATTCAGCCACCACAAAATTTTTCTTTTTTCTTGCATGATCTGCAGCAAGCATCGACATGATTGAGGAAGTGATCCAAGAGTATGATACATCTTTGTGTATTTATGTTGATGAGCTCTTTTTACAAGGAAATTAGCTACAGAGCAAATTAGTCATCAAAGATATAACGTGCATTTTCATTAGTTTATATCTTTCACTATAGGTAGCACCATGGTCTTTTGTAGGACATGAATTTTATGTGGTTTTGTTACTTGTTCAGGATTCTCTAATGACTGCCATGAATGATGAGCTCCCTAGAATCCAGGAACAAGTTTACTATGGGCAGATAAATTCACGTACTGATGTTCTGGACAAATTTTTATCAGAAAGTGGTATTCAGCGCTATAACCCACAGGTTCATTATATCTACATGTTTTTGTAACTATAATTGATTTGTTTTGCTATCTTTTTTGGTTAAGTTATTGGAATTCAGCAGGTATCATGTACTAAATCATGTCAATATTCTTTATACAGATTGTTGGAGATAAGGCAAAGGCTAAGTTTGTTTCTCTGACTGCATCATTCCTTGGAGATGAATCTCTGCTAAATAATATCGAATATTTACACTCAGCTGGAAGTACGATTTCTATCAGTTCCCAGATTTGATGTTTGTACACCATTGAGTTTTCGCATTCTAATTCATTAAATGGCTGTCCCAGCTATTGATGACTTGAAGCCTGTGACTCATCTTCTTGCTGTTGACGTCAAATCAAGAAAAGGGGTTAAGTTGCTCCACGAGGGAATACGTTATCTGGTACACTTTCACTACTAACTTGTCCTTCATCTGTTCTCATGGTTAGACCAATGGATATGGGGTTGTTTTGGAAATGTAAATTACTTAAGACAATTAGGGTAACAGTTTTTATGTCTTCTCCATTTTATATCTGATTTTCCTCATATAATGGATCCACTTAGCTATATGTACAATTGCAATCCACGATATATAACAATAATTCTAGCAATGACTGTTGATATATTATTCCGGTTTTAATGAAAATTCTGACAATTCTTTGCAGATGGCAGGTTCTGCAAATGCTCGCGTGGGCTTTGTATTTAATTCCGATGTTGATCCTGATTCAAATAGCCTCACCTTTATGAAGGTTTTTGAAATTGCAACCTCCTCATATAGGTCTGTATGTCCCAGCGTCATACTTTGATTTTTATTTTAGCTAATATATGCACATTCTTGTCGTAAATCCCTTCAAATTTCTCACACTCGTGATTCGTAAGTGTCTGATTATTAATATTTCTTTTCTTTCTTTCAGTCATAAGAAGAAAGTGTTAAACTTTCTGGACCAACTGTGCTCATTTTACGGGAATGAGTTCAGGCTCGGGTCTTCTCAAGATGCTCAAAGCACTCAAGCTCTTCTTAACAAGATTTCTGATCTTGCGGATGCAAATGGGATACAATCTAAAGGATTTATGTCAGCTCTTTCTGAATTTACTGTTGCCAAGCTTACAAGTCACTTAAAGAAGGTATAAACTTGTGTGTTTTAATCCGAAGGGTTCGTGGGACAGAGCGATGGAGGTGCTATTTGCAATTTTGAACTTAATAAGGGCATGTTTGTTAACAGCTTATTCGGTCAGCTATACATTATTGTTTGGTAGTGGCTTAATGATATATAAAGTGGCTTATTCAGTAAGCTTCTAGGGGGAGCTTTATGCAGAAAGCCAAGTTTTTTCCCAAGCATTTCCCTCCCAATTGAAAAACATGTCCTTCCATCTATGAAAAAACTCTCCAAACAAAAACTTCCGCAATCTATATGGACATATTAATTCATACAGACGGCTTTATCCTTATAGGACTTGATGGAAAACCTACCAAAGAACCCCTAAGTGTCCTTACTGATGCTTGGTTTATCCTTGTTACATTTGAATTGACTCATTGAAAATTATTTTTTAAAGGTATTTTTGGAAGTAAAAAACACATAATATAAACAATTAGCAGAAAGGAACGTGTAGATTGTTAAACATAAGATTGACTTTTTGAACCATTGTATTTGTGCTTGCATTGCAAACTTACATCATTCCTGCAAAAACTTAAACACTATAGCTTGCAAGATTAAGTGATTTTGGACAAACTATAAACATGTAAATGCAAAAAAAGCCTATATTGGGCACTTTTTGTCCCAAATCTCTCACTACTTTTTGTCCCAAATCTCTCACTCTTCTGCAGCATAGTGTTTTCTTATTTCTTGCGAGAACGATAGTTTGTTTGTGAAGAAAAGCCAAGTATGATGTTCATAAAGTCCATTACTTAGATGAAAGTTATTTGATATAGAGTTGCATGGCCCCTTGTATAAACTTGACATAACTCGACTAGTAAAACCATCATCGGTTTATGAATGTATCGCTCTGCAAACACATGAATTAGTTTATTTTGATTTCCAGATCTTTGACATAGATTCTTATGCTATTAACATTCCTCAATATAATATGCAGGTGGGCCAATTTCTATATGGACAAGTTGGGCTTGAAAATGGCATTAATGCAGTTATTACTAATGGCAGGGTGTGTTCCATTTCCACCATTTGTAATCGTTTTTTAAGATGAAATGTGGATTATGCTAATTAAAAATTGACTTAATTGGCATTGAATAGGTGGTTCGCGTCCCTGATGATGTTACATTTTTAAGCCAAGATTTGCATCTTCTTGAATCTGTGGAATTTAAGCAAAGAATAAAGCACATAGCTGACATCATTGAGGAGGTGACCTGGGATGATGTAGATCCAGACACACTTATGAGGTTTTTTCTTGGACAGACATTTTTCTCTATAATTCAGTTTGTATGTATATGCAAAGACACAAATAGAAAAACATGCACACACACATATACATACATACATATATAACATATGTAGGGGCAGGTCCATTTGAGAACCGTGAGAACCAACTATTCATGAATTATTCATGACTTTAGCGAATTTGACCAATATATTCATATTTGTTATTCAATTAATAGTTGCTTGGCTGAAAATTTGACAAGTCAGGCGATACACATAAGCAGTTTAGCTTAATAAATAAGCAATATAGCATGAAAATGTTTTCTTAGTTGATTATGAAACAATTGTTTGTGGTTAACCACCATCTTTGTTTGTTTAATGGCTAAAGGCTGACACCATGCTTGTCATTTTGGTAATTAACGATATCCAATATTTGTGGATCGTAACTAACATTGCTATATTATTGACATATCCCTATTTACTCAAGTTTTATTACCTCAACTAATTCATATTTTAATATGCCCATGAAGTTTTTGTTTCTTTTGAATGCTTCATGCAGCAAATTCTTAAGTGATGTAATCATGTCTGTCGCATCTTCACTCTCTACACGGGACCGAAGCTCTGAAGGTGCTCGCTTTGAGATGTTGAGTGCAGAATACAGTGCTGTTGTTATTGGTGGTCAAAATGCAACCATTCATATAGATGCTGTTATTGATCCTTTGAGCTCTTCTGGTCAAAAAATATCTTCACTTCTTCGGATACTGTGGAAATGCAGTCAGCCAAGCATGAGGCTCGTGTTCAACCCAATGGTTAGTTCTTTATCCAACTTAAACTCATTTATAAGCTTTGATTTTCATATGGCAAGAGATCAATAGTCTTTTTGCCTATTCGTAGCTTTATGACTATAAAAACAGTTGATGTAGAAATCTATTTACTATATGTAAATTGATGATCCATGGTGAGGACGAAAGTTATGGGTTCGGTTCATGGACACATGGCTGAGCGATGTAAGAATCCATGTTATTTTCAGGAACTAATGTTTTTAGGGTTTTCTTGACAGAGTTCCCTTGTTGATATTCCGCTGAAGAATTACTACAGATTTGTTACTCCGACAATGGTACAGTCGAATAGATTCATTCACGATACTCTTCGATTTAATTTTCCTTTTGTTAGTATACAAATTTATTGCTTGTATATGCAGGACGACTTCAGCAACACTGATATAACGGTACATGGCCCCAAAGCATTTTTTGCAAATATGCCGCTATCGAAAACCTTAACCATGAATCTTGATGTTCCTGAATCATGGCTTGTTGAACCTGTCATTGCAATGTAAGTTTTTAAACAATCTTGCTGTTTCACTCCCAATCATTTTTATTTCTTTTTTCATGTATTTAACTGCTTTTCAATTTATATTCTTCCAGCCATGATCTTGACAATATATTACTTGAGAACCTTGGCGACACAAGGACGCTACAGGCAGTTTTTGAACTTGAAGCTCTTGTTCTTACTGGTAAAGTTGGATTAAGAAAACAATGAAATTTGAAACTTTATCCCCCCTCTACCGGGGTTATTTAGGAGAATAAATAACCTTCTGATGAATGAACTATTGAACCAGGCCATTGCTCAGAGAAGGATCATGAACCCCCACGAGGCCTTCAAATGATACTTGGAACTAAAAAGAACCCCCATTTGGTTGACACACTTGTGATGGCCAATTTGGGTTATTGGCAGATGAAAGTGTCACCCGGGGTTTGGTACCTGCAGCTAGCACCAGGTCGAAGTTCTGATCTCTACATTATGCAAGATGGTCTGGACATGCGCTCAACAAAGCGGATCACCATCGACCGCTTGCGGGGAAAACCAGTTCATCTTGGAGTCGTGAAGAAAAAGGGAAAAGAACACGAAAAACTACTGATTCCTTCTGATGATGACGATTCTTCTAGGAAACAAGTTGGGTTTCTTTTGTTTGTTAGTAAAACGAAAATCTTTCTTTCATGAATTCAATGATCGCAGCTTAAAGCCAATTTTGCTTGAATTTTGCAGGGTGATCAGGACAGTTGGAATTCTAACATTTTGAGATGGGCTTCCTCGCTTATCGGTGGCAATGTGCAGTCCAAGAAGAGTGGAAGCACTAAAGTGGTGAATATTTTGCTCATAACGCTACGCAAAACCTGCAAAATCTATGTTTGAATTTGTGAACTGATTGATATTTCTTGTAGGATAATAATGTAAGCAATGGGAGAAAGGGTAAAACGATAAATATATTCTCTATTGCCTCGGGACACTTGTAAGTTATCGTTCTCAGTCTTTAGCTTCTTGTTGTCGAGACGTTGGACAATTCTCTTGTTTGACCATGTTTGGCAACCATAAGCTAGCTTATTTTTCGTGTCTATTGAAAAAACTCTGTTTGGTTACCATAAGCTAGCTTTTTGAAACGCCACTTGAAGTAGTGTTTCAATAAGCTCCCGGGCTTCTCCACTTTTTTCCAATTATGCCCCTTATCTTTTTCCAAATGATTTTCAACACGTTTTTTTAGGTCATTTTACATTATCAGCCAACTAACTTATAGCTAGTTCGCCAAACATAGGCTTTGTCTGATGTATTTATTGCTTGATTATACAGGTACGAACGTTTTCTGAAAATCATGATTCTAAGTGTTCTGAAAAACACACAACGCCCGGTGAAGTTCTGGTTTATCAAGAACTACCTTTCACCACAGTTTAAGGTTCTGTTTCTTCCCCATCTTCTCGTCTTTCAAATTACTGAACTTTTCCTAGACCTAAGATCTTATTCTTTTCCTGCAGGACGTGATTCCACATATGGCACAAGAATATGGTTTCGAGTATGAATTGGTTACGTATAAATGGCCGAGTTGGTTGCATAAGCAGAAAGAAAAACAACGGATTATTTGGGCGTATAAAATTCTATTTCTTGATGTCATTTTCCCCCTTTCTCTCGAGAAGGTATTTAGCGAAAATCATATCATCTTCTATTACAAGACGAGCAATAACCCGGGCATACTCTAAGAAACATTCATATATGTTTTTATAGGTTATATTTGTTGATGCGGATCAGATCGTTCGTGCTGACATGGGAGAACTCTATGACATGAATTTGAAAGGAAGACCTCTTGCATATACCCCGTTTTGTGACAACAATCGAGATATGGATGGTTATCGGTTTTGGAGACAAGTAAGTTTCATTATCTTTCACGGCAAGGTTGTCTGGATAAATGACTTCAAATGAGTTCTCGATCAGGAGCATGACCTTCTAAAATTTTCGCTTAATGACCTTCATCTGACCTGTCCCTGGTTCAAAACATGTCGCGGGTTCCGTTCCGTTTGGTTTCTTTTGATATACGAACCTCTTTAATTTGTAGGGTTTTTGGAAGGAACATTTACGAGGAAGACCATATCATATCAGGTAAGATCAGCTTTCTTTGTGCTTTATAATCCACCATAGAAGCCATAAACTATTGCTATGAAGAAGCTTGAATCTTTTCGTTGTTGTGTCATACAACCTGCAGTGCTTTGTACGTGGTTGATTTGGTCAAGTTCCGGGAAACTGCAGCCGGAGACAATTTGAGAGTGTTTTATGAAACACTTAGCAAAGATCCAAATAGTCTCTCTAACCTCGATCAGGCAAGTGCAAATTCGCATACATTTCAACATGTTCCGTTCTGATTTTTCCTGAAGCGTTACAACTACGTAGAACAATGAAATATTGTCATGCTCCAAAATCCTCATCGGAGTTTGCAAGAGCTATTCCATTAACCTCGAGGGTTAAAGGCTAGGCGTTGGGGCTCCTTCCCATTAGGTCACCTGTTCGAGTCTTTACAAAGCCATTAGGGATTAGTCGAGATGCCCGAAAGCTGGCCCACACACTCACAACTACCCAAGAGGAGCGATTTCATTATGTTTCGTTTACTCGAATTACTTTTTCATGGAACTCCCATTAATGTTTCAGGATCTGCCAAACTATGCCCAGCACACGGTACCAATCTTTTCGCTTCCACAAGAATGGCTGTGGTGTGAGTCTTGGTGCGGTAACTCCACAAAAGCCCGGGCTAAAACCATCGATCTTTGCAACAATCCAATGACCAAGGAACCGAAGCTTCAGGTCAAATCTCTCTCTTCAATCCTCATGTCATATCGGATATATTAAATAATATTTCTTTCTTATTGTAATCATTTTTGGGATGTTCTCCGAATTTGTAGATTTTTGTACTCTCCTACTTTCTCCATTTTGGAGAATCCGTTGGAGCAAAAAATATGCCCAAAATCTCTATTTTCTCAATTTTGGAGAATCTGTTGGAGATGCTCCAAGAGGATGGGCTCTACAAATAACCTGGGTACCGCGGGCCAGTTACCCTTTGGTGTGTATCCTGATGTTTAACTGCAATTTCTTAAACTCAGGGTGCCAAAAGGATCGTAGCAGAGTGGCCCGATCTTGATCTGGAAGCAAGACATTTCACCTCGAAAATACTAGGCGAAGGAGTGAGCCCGGTAGAGAAGGTGGTTAGCCCGATAGAGAAGATAGTGAGCCCACCGGCTCAACCACAAGAACCCGAAGAAGACTTAGAATCAAGAGCAGAGTTGTGAATATTGAACCATCGTTAACTAAGCCCGTCTCATCTAGAAGGTTCAAATCCGTTTCTTTCTTTTGCCAATTCCAAACGAACCCGTCAAGAACTTTTCCGGCCCTCGTGTTCTAAATCCGTCATTAAAGAGATTTTTGTACCGAAAAGAGGGCAAAATTCAATTCTGAATCTAATTAAATTTTGATGTTATTAGGGTACAAATGTTGATCAATTTTGGTGGCAAATTTGGCATGGGATTGAATTCACAAATGTAGAATATACGACAACGTTTTATTATAGAATAAGACAGCTTTATTATGGTTGTACTATTTGCTTGTACTGTTGTACATTCCCTTGTGGACTGCCTGCCACCATCATCCTGCTACTGTTTCTAAGATATTATGCCAACTGGGATATAATTAATTAATTACTTATTTATTAATTAATATTCATATTTTACGAAATTAATTTTCTGTTCAACAATATTTTCAATTATATATTATAATACCAAAAAATATATATTATTCACCATATATTTATACTTTACAATATTAAAATTATTATATAAATTAAAATCAAATAGATTCAGTAAATCTCCCAAAGTAAATAATACTATGATTACTTTTTTTATTTTAAATAATAAAAAATATTTTTTATTTTACGAAAATATTTTTTGAAATAATCTACGTTTATTTTACGTTATTTTTAAATAATAATTGAATCAGATAAATCACCATATATATATATATATATATATATAGGGGTCTATTCAAGGAAGAACTGACTAGTTTGTGGTAACCGTGAGATCCAATTTTAACCACAAATCAATAGATAAATTAGAAAATTTATAATTTTGGTAATTTTGAATTAAAATTTTAATGCAAGAACATTTTAGGTATTCTCTCTCTTCTCTCCTCTCTTCTCTCTCTGTCCTCCGTCCTCCGGCCATCGTCCTCCGGTGATACCTAAAAATATTGAATCTGTTAAACAAAAGATACAGTGTGATACCCAATCATATATAAGATACATTGTGATACCACTGTGTTACATCTTCGATCAACCACACAAACGACCTCAATGTGATACCCAATCACATATATGATGCATTGTGATACCATTATGGTATCACCGGAGGACGGTGGCCGGAGAGAAGAGATGAGAGTTTTAAAATACCAAAAATGTCCTTGCATTAAAATTTTAATTCAAAATTACCAAAATTATAAATTTTCTAATTTATCTATTGATTTGTGGTTAAAATTATATCTTACGGTTACCACTAACTAATTAGTTCTCATTTATTTAGATCCCTATATATATATATATATATTTTTTTCTTTTCTTTTTTTTGAAATGTTAAGAAAACAATTGATGTCCATGATTCTTTTTTTTGCAATTGGTTGATGATGTGAAAGCCCATATGGAAGTGTATGTAGATGGGACCCACAAGAGAAGGAAGTGGGGCCCATATTTGCATGGAAACCAATTGCATCCTTCAACCAACTTAAAAAGACCTTGGAAACATGTTCAACCAAGCTATAATGACAAGGGGTATCTCTTCTCTATGTGTAGATGCTATCATGCAATATCATGAGATTCACCTTCTACCTCTTCTTTATTGCCCATCATTCACCCTTTTTCCCTTCCCTTGTACATCATGCATTAAATACTTGTACCTTTTAACAGTTTCCGTCTTCTCGTTCTATGCAACTGCGACATGACCCGTATCGTAAATACCGTTAAAAAACCAAAACCGATGAACCACTGAGCCTCCTCTGATTACGTTTGCCGCAGGGACGGACCCAGAAATTTTTTTAAACGGTAGCACCACTTGACCATAAGAAAAAAAA
>NW_020200605.1:40857-53117 GCF_001531365.2 Cynara cardunculus var. scolymus
CTTCCTCATCTCCATCACCGCCGCCGCATCCTCTGGTTTTCCGGCGTCTTCTTGCTTCTTCTCACCACCTTCATGATGATATGGTAGCACCATTCTTTGAATTTTATAAAAAATACGGTAGCACCTTCCGAAACGATACGGTAGCACCGTTAACAAACCTAAAAATTTTACCCTTTGGAGGCGAAATAATACGGTGGCACGTGCCACCGTATGCTCCCATACAGGTCCGCCCCTGGTTTGCCGTGACACCAAACTAGGCAGGACTTGGAACAAAAACCTGAAAAGTGTGATGATATAAGTAAATTACTAAACTACCCATGTCAAACATAAACCCTAAAACCTTCTACTACAACTTTTTTGCAAGCTTTTTCACTCTCGTTTCTCTAGTCCTGTTCACGGACCAAATGTATGTGTCTCAATCCTAATTCTCTATCAGTGACACAAGTGATGACATACATACCTACTCTGTGTCCACGTTGTTGGACCAAGATGCTATTTAGAGCCTTTTGGGCAGGCCCCGTATCATTATCTTGTTTACCGATGGAAAACACAGAGGGCCAGAGAAGCTCGAGACCCCAGTAAATAAACTCCGGTTTTACGTCATCTGATGTATACTCGAAGAAATTTAACATCGAAAATACGGATAACGAATAAAATACAGATAAAATATGAGGTAAATAAAAAAGGGGTTGGGTTAAATACTAGTTTTAAAGAAAAGAAATAAGAGCCCAAAAAAAAGAAAGATGTCTTTAAATTGAAGGACAAATATAATCACCACAACAGGAACCTCATCATGCATCTCCTTTATATAAGCAAACAAACTATTATTATTAAATGCACCATGCTTCATGGGAACATTGTACCATGAAGATTCAATACTAACCTTTATATATATATATATATATATATATATATATATATATATATATGGAATTACGTGAGATATGATTTTTACACTTGAAATTTCACAGGAAAATACTTTGAAAATAACCTTCACAGTGTTTTTCTGTGGAGATTCGGCTTTAAAAATGATTTATAAAAAGACTAATAAGATGATTTAGTTTTCAGATGTTTCCACTTTCTATCTATACTATATTAATTATAAAGCATTTGACAAAAACTCTTAAAAATCACTTTTTATGCGTAAAGTACTATTTATTAATGCATATTACTTAAAACTCAAGATTGCAAGTATATTGTGCGTAAGTACAACTTATTAAAACTCTATATTTGAATTCGTGTAACTAACTGCAGATAAATATAGTCAAATACAAGATAAACATTTTATTTTAAATATAAATTATATTTGATAATCATTGAGTTCTAACAGAATACTTAATTATTATCTTTATATAATGTTATATTATTAAACCAAAAATAAATTATTTCGTTATTAAAAATTTAAATTAAATTATAATTAAAAAAATAAAGAAATTACACAAAAATAAAAAATACTTTTAAATAGTTGATTTGATATTAACATTGATACATATTTTTTCAAAATCTTATGATATCTTCAAATTTATATTTTATTCAAAAATAATATCATTATTGTTTTCTTAAAAACACATAAAACCGTATTGTAACATCGATAAAGACAAATAATAAAATAGAACATTAAAATCGAGATGCGTCTCGCTGCATTGCGCGGGTACTTTTCTAGTGTTGTCTAATTTTGACATACAATAATAAGATGTAAACTTACCTGTCAAATTAGCTTCGTTATAATACCTTATTATTTTTCTGAAACCATTACATTTCAGGTTTGTTTGATTGTTTCACAGCGTTTTTGAATTCAGATTTGAATATCAGATAAATAAAATAATAAAAAATTGTTTGAATTTTGGTATTGGGTTGATGAAAAGGCACTCAATTCCAAAGGGGGAAACCAAATCAAAATGGAAGAATGAGATTTTGGGTCAAAAATTGTGTTGAACCAAGAAACATAATGTTGCATCATTGAATTAAGAGCTTTCTTAGATTTTGTTTGCTAAATTATGATTATATGCATACCCCTCCCCTACAACCACAGTGGACTTTTATTAAAGTAGCTGCCCTTTCTTTTCTATTTTTTTCAATTACTTTCCAATATACAGATACAAATACAAATACAGATATAAATACAGATACAGATATAGATACAGATACAGAGGTTCAAAGACAAACCATGTAAATGTTACATATTGTATACATCAATCAACAACCATCTGTTCAGAACATCAAACCAATATCAACGATGTTGGTTTAATACGTTTTGAAATTAATTATCCACATCTGATACAGTAAAAAAAATTATGACAAATATACGCATATTTCTGTTCTTTGGAAAATTGGGATTTACTGATTGATTTATTGATTAATAATGAATAAATAAATGAATATTTTAAGAGAAAATATTTGGGTTTTTAATTAAATAAGAAACCAATTGATACAGTATAAGTTAATGATGCCAAATCTTGTTGATGAATCTTGTTGTTTGTCTTTTTTTTTTATTTGTTAGCATTTATTTATATTCCTAATCAGTAGTTTGATATTAGTCGAATCAGTATTTGATAATTAATTTTTAAAATTGTGTTATAAATAAAAGGTTAGAATATATGTCACGTTAAATTGAATATGAGAATGTAAAAGTGACGAGCTGCCAACAACATCACCACTCAAAGAAAAGTCCTTTTTCATGTGCACATTTCACGTAAATCTCACGTACTGTGTTTTTGTTTATTGGTTATGTCACTTTCTTTAATGTCTATCTTTGTCGGATCGTGCAAGCAAAAAGATCAACAAAAAAGTTTTTATCACATGAGCATCACACATTTTACTTCCGTTATATGCTTTTGTTATCGTCTTGAAGTTAACGGATGGTATGTCTGAAACAACGATATTGATTCTGTACTGCATTCTGAAACGAACATAGTGGGAAGAACCTGAACGACTTGATGCTCTTTCACATGTATCCTGCTTACCACATCTGTATTGTTTCTTTATTCAGTAGTTTCTTTCATGTTTATCTTTGTCGGCCGTTGATGTAAAAGAATTAAATCTGTAAAAAGCATTCATGTTTTTCGCATGTCTCTTCTTTTTATCTGCTTTTCTCGCATCTTTTACGCATATTAGTATCAAAAAAAGGAAAAAAATTAAATTTCAATTTCAATTTTCCTCTAATGCACACAACTTTATTTTTCTTTAGGTTCATCCTTTTACGAAATCGGTCCCTAGATTATTCTACAGCTTTCACTTTTGCCCATCATCGACGTTTGCAACATTTTGTTCTTGCATTTCATTGCTTTCGGTATGTTTCAGTTAAATTAATCATTATTTAAACAGTACACCATTAAAATCACCAATATAAACCACAAGGGTGGTGTCTGATTGGTTTGAGCTTGACTCCAAAGGTCAAAAGTATCTGGAGGTTCCAGGTTCAAATCCAAGAAGAAATAAAAATCCCCTTGTGGCCAAAGAGGTTCAAATGCGGTGACTCCGAGCTATGTGTAAAGCAGGTGGTCGCCCTGGGATTAGTCGGCTCGCATAGCGCGTTGGATATCCAAGTTAATAAAAAAAATCACCAATATACCCCTAAACCATTTTCAAACAAACATGACCATTATACCCTTTGAGAGAAAACTCGTTTCCCAACTCCTGTCACCTCTTCTTCGTCCCTAACCTCCTCTTACCACTTCCGTGACAGTATCCTCCCACCAATCCTACGTTATGATCCGAAACAAACAGTCTATCGCACCATTCCAATACAAAAACGATCGTATACACCTTTTCGTGTACCGACTCTAACGAAGCTCAGGAGTCGAGAATAGGGACCGAATTATATTCGATTTAAGAACAAAAAGAATGAAATAAAAAGGCGAAAAGGGCATATGATAGAAATAATTAAAAAAATGTATAAAATAAAAAAAACTTGAAAAATGTTGTCTTAGTACATTTGTGGCCATTGAACACAAAAAAAGTGGTAGATTCCCAATCATCCCATCCACTCTATTTGAAACACCCATAATTGCACCCAACCACCAATCCTTTTCACCATATAGAAACCTGAGCTTCTAAGTTTAACCCATCAAACCATATATATTTTCAAATATATTCTCTTTTTTAAAATAAATTATTAAGAGACAGATATTTTTTGTCAAATAAAATTCATTTTTTAACGATTCTGAAATTGCCTCTTAATAAAACTATTAATATGTAAACAAACAACCCTTAAGACAGTTTTTATATTCGTGATTTGTTATTGTTAAAAATAGGTTTTTTTAAGAATTTTAATAATATTTTGTGAAAAATAATGATATTTGGGAATATATATATATATATATATATATATATGATTTTAATGGATAAGGTTTTTTTGTTGTCTGAATTATAAATTAACTTAAAAAATATATTTAATTATTTTTAATTAAAAAAAAGCTTAAATATTAAATTTATAATTCCAAGACCCATAAAAAGCTAAGCCCCAAGTTTTACTCACTTTTTATGCTTCCCCTTCCCCATTTAAATACCCCAACAATCTCCATCACCTTTTTTCCCACTCTACCACCACCACCACCACCACCACCACCACCACCATCATGATGCACCGTTCCTCCACCACCGCCGCCGCCGCCACGTCCGTCAATGGGTTCTACAACTTCGTGACTCAAGGCCTCGATGATCTTGTTCGATCTTTTCACTCTCATAACTTCATGTCCATCCATTTCCTTCAACATGTTCTTGCTTCCCTCCAATCTTTCCATTCGCAGCTCATCGCCGTCGTCCAGAAACTCCATTTGCCGGTCGGAGAAAAGTGGCTCGATGAATACATGGATGAAAGCGCCCGCCTTTGGGAAGTCTGCCACGTCATCAAATCCGGCATCACCAACATGGAAAACTATTATTCCGCCGCCGTCACCATCGCCACCACCCTCGAGAACCACCGTTTCTTAAACCCACAACTGTCTCGACAGGTAATTGAATCAATCGAAACGAACCCATTTCTTATTTCTTGAATTTGAGTTGATTGAAGGTTGAATTCGTGAAACTGACGGATCATTTTGGTCGAAAAAAATTGGATTTTTATTACAGGTTCTTAGAGCAATCAATGGGTGTCAGAGGGAGAGAGTTGGATTGGAGGAAGAAAACAGGGGATTGATCCGAACGAGAATTCAACCGTTGATGATGAAATTCGATAAGAACGTGATGATCGAATCGAAATTCAACGGGTTTAATGGATTCAGAGGCGTGCTTTTCGCATTACGGAACACGAATTCGTTGCTTTTGATGATCTTGTTAAGTGGTCTGGTTTACTGTTCGCCTGTAACAAGCTTCTCTTCGTCTTGCCATGGCAACAACGCCATGAATTACAACGAAAACGTTTTCGGGTCGGGTTTCATGGTTTCCGCCACCAGATTACACGAAAAAGTGAAAGAAAACGAAGACGGTCAGAACGGGGTGTTGCTTTACGAGTTCTGGAATTCAAGAACCGCCATCGACGACCTGAAAACAGAGCTGGAAAGAATGAAAGGGACCGGAATGGAATTTGACGTAAGTGAAAGGGCTGAAAAGTTAAAAAGCTGTTTTGTGGGGTTGCAATGTGGAATTGAAAATATGATTGTGCAACTTGACGACTTTTTTGATGAGATTGTTGAAGGTCGGAAGAAGCTTTTGGACTTGTGCACCCATAGTTAGGGTTCGAGTCTTGGTCTTGGTGGTTCATGGATATGCCGAAATAGGTAGGGACCATGGCCGGGTTCGGGTTTCACTCATCGTAGGGGTTTGTGGGGTCGAGTCTTTTTGCCGTTTTTTACCTTAATAGGTAGGGACTGTGGGTTCTGGGTCTCGATCTTTTTGCCAGTTTTGCTTTAATTGGGAAAACTTGTAGGTTCGAGATTCATCCATTTTGTCGAAAAAAGAAAGAGATTAGACTTGTGCAGAAAGAAAAGGAAAAAAGAAAATCAAAGTATCAAAATAGGGTATGAGTAGGGAGGGTTTATTTTGTTTTTTTTTTAATTTTAATTTATAATAAATATCTTGTTTTGGTAATTTAATTTAATTTAATTTTTGGTTATGGGTGATGAAAGTCATTTTTCACTTGATACTTGATAGTGTACTTTTGGTTTCTATAGCTTAAACTAAGATACATGATGTTGCCCTTTCGGACAACAAAGTTTGACTTGAAAAAAGATGCTCAAAAAGCAATATTTACCATACCTTGGACATTTTATAATATATATATATATATATATATATATATATATATAATATTCGTAGAGGTTCAAACGAGAATACCTTCATTTTACAAGAACGTGATAATACCCTTATCACATGTGATAATATGCGTGAGGGGACCTGGTGGTATGCGGAAGACGTGTTCTACGACTTAGGTCGCGTCAAAGGTTGTATACGTCTATGATTTAGCATCACATGTGATGGTCTTGATGGATTATAGTATCATATCAAAAACACTCTTATCACATATGATAATACATGTGAGGGGGCTTAATGGTGTAAGGGTGACTTGGCCCGCAACCAAGATCGTGCCAAAAATCGCTCGCGTCTCTGATTTAGTATCACATGTGTATCATATGTAAACAAGCATGAAACGTATGCTTGCATATTCGTCCATAGCTCAAATCGAGCCAATCCTAGGGAACAGTGAAGCTTCATAGGGTCTTTCTGTCCAGCATAAACTGAAACATTCTGGAGCTACAAAGATAGTTATTAAATCGTTAGCACCGATGGAATAATAGTATCACATGTAATTGTCTATTGTAAAAGGGTGTTCTTGAGTTCTCGTAAAATGAAGGTGTTCTCGTTTGAACCCTTATATATATATATATATATAGAGAGAGAGAGAGAGAAAGATATTTATTTAGGAATAAAGCTGTAAAATTAAATAAAATGAGTAATAATAACGACAGGAGTGTGGATAATTTATGCATTGTTTGTCTGATTGATGATGAATATTGTTTATCAGCATTAAGTATGGTTAGTTGTTCAAGCAAGCGTGACCTGAAACTCAACAATATACGACTATTATGTGTGAAGAGATATGTGTAATATGTATTGATAATTAGTTATATTATAATGTGAAATGTTAATAAATGTAATGACATACATGTAAATACATGTTTTAGGAGGTGTAAGCCATCAAAAGTCTTGACTCTTGTTAGTTGTCAGTGGGAGCATGGTTCCAGTAGTAGTTGGTGATAACTGAGTGTAAATTATAACCAATATATACTTAGTTTTCTACCTTATTGCCTGTTGTAGACATGGTTGATAAAAAAAAGATTAAAAGATAATTTTTATACATGTTTAGACTAAAATACAGTCTGATATCTATTCAGCATAGAATGAGGCATCATGCGTCCATCAAATAGAATTGACTTCTAAGGTTTTATTGTTGTATGGGCCCAAAGTGGGCTTCTGGAACTACTTACCGATTGTTGTCTGACATTATTTCACTACTTCTTTCGTTGTAACTTTTTGCCAAGTAAAAAACTCAAAAAGAGGAGCAAACATTGATGAAAAAAATATTTTATATGTTATAATAAAATGAGCTCAAACTATAAACATTGATGAAATAAAAAATATTCTAGCATAACGTGTATCCGAGTTCATGGATAAACAAATAAAAAAATACTTATCTTTTTATAATCTACATATGCTTAAAAACATTATCTTATTTCATCAATGATTCATATGCCACTTTATTTACACAAAAGAAATGATTCATATGCTTGCATAATTCCAGTTTTAGTGTTAATGTCTCCAATTAAAAGACGAAACACTATTCTTACATAACAAAGACCCATATCATATTTGTCTTCTTGAATGACGCCTCAAATCAACAAAAATGCAAATCACCTTCACAAAAAACTGAATAAAGAGGAAGAATTGAGAGATTATTATCCTTAAACAATGTTATTTTATTTCATCAAGGATTCATATGTCACTTTATTCACACACACAAATATTCATATGCCTACATAATTCCAACTTTATTGTGAATGTCCCCGACTAAAACACGAAATATTATACTTACATAAACCCATACCATGATTTATCTTATTGAATGACGTCTCGAATTAACAAAAATGTAAATCGTCTCCACAAAATTATAAGTAAATAGAGAGGAAGAATTGAGAGATTAATAAAGAGATTATCATAGAGGTGTACCCTGAAGAAAAGATGAAAAATTATAACTGAATAGAAAGAAATAATAAGAGTTATCACTGAATAGAGAGAAAGAATTGAGGGATTAATAGAGAGAATATCATAGAGGTGTACCATGAAAAGAAGATGAAAAATTATAACCGAATAAAGAGAAATAATGAGAGTTAAAAGAGCATTATTAAAGAGAACATGAGTAGGTTAAAGTAACCTAATTAAAGGATCTTAAATGTGAATATCAAAAATAAAAAAATAAATATTGAGATAGGAGAAGCTTGAGAAAAAAAGAAATGGATAAAATACTTTCTAGTTTTGAGAAGAGGTCACGTCATTACACTTGGTTTCTTCTTTAATATATATAAATTCCTTCTTTCAACTCCAACTGTGTCATACCCTCGCCATCCCATTGAAAAATGTAGGTCATCTCGTTGTTCAGAGGGACGTTAATTGCCATTTCAGTTCCCCTTCATACCCTCTTAAACAAATCAAAGTAATTATCAACTTATTACAAGTCAAAATGGTTTAACTTCTTCAAAAACTTCTTATTACCGGTTTGACACCGGTATAAGTTGTTTATTCAAACACTCAAAAGTGTTTATTACGGATGTCACACCGGAATAAGTAAATAAGTTGTTTGTATAAGCAATCCCAAACACCCCCTTATTAATCAAACATTTGATGAGGTGTTTTCGATTTTTCAAATTTTTAGCATTTTCTCCTAAATCTGGATTTCTCTCTCTCTCTCTCTCTCGCTCTCTCTCTCTCTCTCTCTCTCAGAGAGGAGAGATCAAATGCAAACCACTCAATTTGTACAAACCGTGTAAACCACCCTCATCCATCGATTTCATTGTTTAATCTTATAAAAAAAATCATGAAATTGTTGATCTTGTTAAATTGTTTTATATAGTACTTATTTTTGATGAAGTTGTTTCATATATGGTTATGAAATTGTTTCATATAATACTTAATAAAATTTTAATGAAACTGTTTCATATATTTCTCTAAAATTAAAATAATGAAGATGATAATATTCATGATTAACACCCTCCACAATAAAAATGATTAGTCAACCTCTCATAATTACAAAAAAATGAAAAATTATGATTGATTGAATAAGGTTTGTACGGTTTGTACAAATAACATGATATATATATATATATATATATGGAGGTTCAAATGAGAACACCTCCATTTTACGAGAACGCGAGAACACCCTTATCATATGAGATAATATGCGTGAGGGGACCCTGTGATGTGCGGACGGCGTGTTTTACGACTTAGCCCACGCCAAAGGTTGTCTACATTTATGATTTAGCATCACATGTGATGGTTTTTTGATGGATTTTAATATCATATCAACAACACCCTTATCATATGTGATCATACATGTGAGGGGGCTTAGTGGTGTAAGAGCGACTTGCCCCGCAACCAAGATCACATCAAAAATCGTTCGTGTCTCTGATTTACTATCACATGTGTATCATATGTGATGGAATAATAATATCACATGTGATTGTCTATAGTAAAAAGGTGTTCTCACGTTCTCGTTTGAACCATTCCATATATATATATATATATATATATATATATCATATTCTTTTGTTAACCAAGACATTGGTATTAACTTTGTTAACTTTACGGGACCAATCACGTTTCACCCATTTGTATGGTTTCATCCCACGTTTCTTTATTAAGGAAAAGATGTTTATGTCATTTTAAGAAAAATAAAAATAAATAGATATTTTAATTTAATAACATAACCTTCTCTTCTTAATTATCTCATACATAAATAATTATGGGTGAGATTTTAATTATGTGAGATAATTTATTTTCTTCCAAGTTTTCTTAAACGCATTCAACTTGATGGTTATAGTTAACCGACCATTTTGTAATAATTTATGATATTATGTCATGGTGCGTGTACCTGTTATTAAGAACTATCTGCCTTTGGAGACGTCATTCACTGAAGAATTGGTTGATCCTAATAATGTTGAAGGTTCAAATGTTCACATTGATTGTAACCGTTCATCTTGTAGGTCGGTTTTCCAAGAATTCGAAAATCATAGTCTAGATCGTAAGTGATTTGGGTTTTTCATCTTAATTATTTTTTTTAAATTTTTATTGTAGATTTTTTTATGCAGGTCGTATTAGGGTTTTAGGTTTCGTGTTGAGTTGGTAGTGACTTACCAAACTTTTGAATCTGTGTTCACAAACGAAATTTTTCATGAAGTTTACTATATGCAAACAGTATAATAACAATCTGGGTAACATGTTCATCGCATTCAACATATGTTCGTTGGTGAACTCGGTAAACTTTTTTTTTATTAACCTGGATATCAACCCGTTAACGTCATGCGAGCCGACTAATCCCAAGACGACCAACTGTTTTGCAGATAGCCCGGAGTCACCGCATTTGAACATCCGTGGCCACAAGGGGATTTTTGTTCTTCATTGGATTTGAACATGGGACCTCCTGGTACTTTTGACCTTTGGAGTCAAGATCAAACCAATCAGGCACCACCCTTATGGTTAAAACTAAAATGTATTGTCATTATAAGTGGAATATATTCAAATGAAGATGAAGAAATCCCAGAGAAAAAGTTATCAAAAGAGACTGTGTTAGGAATGTCATAAGGTATCATAAGACATATTCATATATGAACACACACACACATATCAATTAACATAAGAGATTGACACTAAACATGCATATCCAGAATTTGTGATACCGTGATTTCAGGTTCTGCTAATCAGGATGTGGATTCCATTTCCTAATTTGACTATACAAATCAATTTACTATTATATCCTTGTTCACATATGAAAGCTATCAATGGCGCGTGTTCACTTCCAAAACTTATATTAAAAACATTCGATTATTATAAGCCGTTGATTGAAATTGTAGACAGTTGAGATTGGTTAACAAAGTTTACATTAATCTTTTGGTTAACAAAAGAATGGGACCCTCTCTCTCTCTCTCTCTCTCTCTCTCTCTCTCTCTATATATATATATATGTGTGTGTGTGTGTGTGTAGGTTCAAACGAGAACACCTTCATTTTACAAGATCGCGATAACACCCTTATCACATGTGATAATACGCGTGAGGGGACCCTGTGATGTGCGTACGACGTGTTCTACAACTTAGGTCGCGCCGAAAGTTGTTTGCATTTATGATTTAGCATCACATGTGATAGTCTTGACGGGTTATAGTATCATATCAACAACACTTTTATCACATGTGATAATACTTATAAGGGGGCTTAGTGGTGTACGGGCGACTTGGCCCGCAACCAAGATCGCATGGAAAATTGCTCGCGTCTCTGATTTAGCATCACATATGTATATATATATATAAAGGGGGTCATACAAAAAGTTGATCAACTGGCGAGGATACAAGAAGTTCTAAGATCATACCACATTACATGTTAGTCAAAAAGGACGTGGGCAACTTGGTGAATGCAACCAAGACCACATGGAAGGTTGCCCGCTATACATTGGTCAACACAACATGTATTTAATCACATATGATTATGTGTTTTTATTACATTTAATTACATATGATATTGAAACTTCTCACAAGTTGATCATGGTGTTATTTAAACATGGTCCATTAGAACCGTGTATAATTATGTAAACTAGTATGGGAACCGCGCGTTGCGCGGTAGTATGAGTGCTTTGATTAATGATCTGATGATTATCTATATAAATATATATTAATTGTTAATAGAATCATCAACAAATCATATTCAAATAATTCGAAAAAATTAAATAAAATATAGTTAGTGAAATTTTAATATACACACACACACACATATATATATATATATATTGAGAGAGAGATTTGTTTAGTAATAAAATTGTAAAACTAAATAAAATGAGTAATAATAACGATGGAAATATTAAGAAATCTGACACAAATTTAAGAATAAAAAATACTCCACATAAAGATATGTCTCCTTCAAAAGATGATGTACATGTACTATTTTTCATCTTCAACACATATCTTGACTTTAAAAACACAATAGTGAATAGACCGGACCAAATATACGATATGTAAAAAATCACATACCAAACTTAAAGACTTCAAATATTTATAACCCAATA
>NW_020200605.1:56197-70790 GCF_001531365.2 Cynara cardunculus var. scolymus
CCATTTCATTTGATGAATATGTGATTTCATAGAAGTTTTGATTGTTTCCTAATATAAAGTATTAATCATAATTAATGAACTCTATTCATATTCCATAAATATTCAAATCATAATAAATGAACTCYTATCATTTCTATAAATATCTCAATTAATTGGGTTGTAAGGGTTGTACAAATACACAAGGTTGTAAAAGAAATATACCCTATATATATATGTGTGTGTGTGTGTACATATATATATATATATAGAGAGAGAGAGAGAGAGATTGTTTCAAATACAATCCTACATATTTATACAATCAAAGCAACTTAATAAATTGAAATATTTATGAAAATGATGAGAGTTCATTTATTATGATTTAAATATTTATGAAAGCTGAATAAGATTCATTAAATATATGATTTAATGAAGACAAGGGTTGGGTTGACTTTGAGACCAACTTGTTTTTGTGATACCAATGAGACCGATTTTTTACACTTGAAACTTCACAGCAAAACACTGTGAAGGTAAAAAAATCCAAACATTCACAACAAAAACATTGTGAATGTTACATTCACAGTGTTCTATCGTAAAATTTTCAAATGTAAAAAAATGGTCTCATATAATCCCAAATCATGAAATTAATCTCCAAAAAGAATTAAATATATGATATTTAAGAAATTATTAAAAATGAAACTCACCATAAAGAGAATGTGATTCTCCCTTTGAAGGAAAGTAAAGATATAACTATACCAAGATAACAAACAAGAAGAATATAGAAATGACAATATACTAGCTTCAAAAGAAAGCACTTTTTAACAATAAATACTAATTACAATCTTTTATTCATGGGTTCAAAACTTCGCGAGACAGTTCGGTCCATATCCAGTATAGGCGTCAGAGCATTGAGAGGACCTTTCGCTAATACAACAGGTATCGACATGATATAGATACTTAACCAGATTCATTAAGAACACTGTTTTTTTTCCCTCTAATACGTATAAGCACATCAAAGATCAAACAGAAAGTCGGTTTCGTCATTTCACAATCAAACACTAATTCTTGAAGAGTCGAATGTCAACACGTTATTTTCCCCTTCTAAACATCGTTTTACAGATCTACTAGAAAACCGTACATACGTTTAATGACGTCAATAAATTGTAACAATTATTACAAATAAATAAATATATATAACTATAAAATTGTAATTACAAATAAGATATGATGAAAGGAGTAATAGATTAAAGGGAAGTAACTAATGATTTCAGTTGTGAAACAATCATGGAAAAGTGGGCAGGCAACAGTGAGTAGTTGTACAATCTTGAGATAAAGATTCCTGTGGTGTGGTGGCTCTAAACAAACCCAACTCCTTTTTTTTCCCATAATCAACTTTCTTTTAAGCCTACTTGTACCCAATGCAACACCACTTGTACTTTATTCCTCTCTTCATCCATTTATACTCTGGACTGGAACAGTCCCTACCCCAAAAGTAGAACAGCTTCTCTTTTAAGATCAGAACATATGAAGCTTTTGTCTGAACCTTCTTTCTGCTTCATGTCTTGTTTACCTGCTAAAAATCCACCCACATTAAATAGTGCGTGTTTTCAAGCGTGTCAGAAGGTCATGGATTTAAAAGAAACGAGAGGGTGTTAAATGTTGTTTGGTGAAAAAGAACAGATGAATGTAGGTGGTGGTGTTGTTGTGTGTCTAGAAATACACTCAGTAGGGTCCCTCTAACTCAACCCCACCTTGTTCCCTATTCACTCCACTCTTTTCCTTTTTCCCTTCATTTACATTTCCTTTTCAGAATACTTGCACTTTTGCTTCAGAAAAGAAACAAGGTCTACTCAACAACTCACTCCTTTCATTCATTACTATTGCTTCTGGTTTTGCTGGGATGGGAATGGAAGTTGACTTCCCATCCCAACTCTATTCATAATGAATAATGCTTTCTTCACTTGAACCTCGCCTTTCTTCTGTTCCCTCTCATGGTTCATCTTCATATCTGCTGTCCGTCTCACTGGAAAGTAGGGTCTAACAGATCTTATTCGTATTAATGGCATTATAAGCAAAACTAAAACAAATCCGTCAAGACGGAGGTGGGTTGAGGGATGTAGGCATACCTGACCTCTATCATATAAGAGTTAGAAGCATGTATGTGATATTGTATTCATGTTATTTAGAAAAGTAGAGGTGTATAATGTGTTACTATGGATCCATATCAGTTTTGACTTGTGACCCTACACTTTCCAATCACCACCTACAGCAGAATTGACTTATGAACACTTGACCCAAATGGGAAATCCAATTGCATTCCTTATCAGCACCCTAAAACAATAATCACACTTGAAACATATTTTGGCAATAATATGGCAAGTAATGAGTATGTGCAACCACTACCCACCCCGATCCTAAAGCATCATACAGTCACAATGTACTTTTTTAACCACTACCTCTAAAATACCACCGCTTCACTCATAGACTCAAAATCACACTTTTTACAAGGATTTTGGGGGTTCAAAGCCTTGGGTACTATTATCAACAAAACAACATGAATATGTCCATTTTTCTAAAGCACATGTATTCTAAGTTCATCACTCAAGTTGCACTTCTGGGGATATTCAAGAAATGGAGTTCAAGTTCCCAAACATATATCCCTATTCAGAAATGGAGTTCAAGTTCCCGAACATATGTATTCAAGAATCAAGATCACATAGGAAGATTTCAATTCTGGCTAAAGTAACTAAAGAGAATGTTATCTGATAAGGTAAGTGAGGGTGGTGACTCTTGCAATAAGTGTTTGTAAACGGCTCCTTCGTATATTTTTATCATCTTCTGAAGTTAAAGGAACACAAATTTGCAACATATCAGTAGTATGCTCAGATGCCAATGATCTAAAACGATAAATAGCTAACGAGCTAGGGAGTGGCCACCATATTAAGCATATACGAAACTGATATATATGCAGTATTCCACAACTCAACTTGAATCTTAACAAAACTTTTACAGCATATGGCAATGAATAAGAACATTAAAAAACTCATGCAAGGTGTATATGCAGTGTTCATCAAGTAAAGAACATATTGTTTTAAAGTTGAATCAAGTGATAAGTGATCTAACCTTCACCAAATAATTGATGGTTTCAAACATGGAACTGCAACCAACCTTGTTCTAAAAACTTGAAGGACAAACAAAACAAATGAACCCGGTATATCCCACCTGAGTTGGGGTGCGGGGAGGGTAAAATATAAGCAGACTTGACCTCTACCCCCATGGAGTAAAGTAGAGTCGTTCAACGGCAAGATGACCCGCTAGACCCGTCTTGTCTGGTCCGCTAGAAAAACAGGCTTAGATTACCATTCTCGAAGAAATGGGAATGACTTGTTAAAATTAATTGATGGACATGGGCAATGGAAAAAAAATATTTGGGCAAGGCCGCCAGGCCCATTAATATTTTTATAATAATTAACTTTTATAATTAAAATTTACAAATAGAATTGAAAATTCTTAATACTTAACAATTCCTACTTCATGATAATAACTTTCTTTAAAAATCTTAAATTTGAAAATATAGTTACCTCAATTGATCAATTCCTCATTATCTCATTTAGTCATTTTCTTTGTCGATATTTCATATTTAGTGAAACAATTTCTTTTTAAAGTATGTATATTGTTATATATTTACGTCAAATTTTAAGATGGATAAATTGTTAAGTATTTTGAATTATTTTACATAACTTGTGATTTTATACCAGTTATGTTTTCATAAAAATATAACAAGATTTTTAAGCTCGTTAGCCCGTGGACAAGCCCGATCCGTTTATAGGGCGAGTATGGGTAAGTTTTCAAGCCCGTAAAACAGGCCTGGTTTTACCATATTAGACCCATTGGACAAAAAAATAGATTAAGCCCGGCCATAGCCTGCAAACGATCAGCTCTAGAGTAAAGTAGTTGTTTCCATGAAGACCCCCGGCTTCTGAAAAGTGTGACAAAAGAGAGAAAGTCAGGAATGATAAAGATTTGAAAAGCCAAAGATACAAGTAGAGGCAGGGATTAGAAAAGCATAACCAATTTGAAGGATGAACATGTTAAATTGATAATTTTTAACAAAGAGGCCACAAGATTTCTACTCACTCATATACAGAAAGTACCATTATCATCTAGCAATTTTGTGAGAGTAATGTGGCAGATATCACATACTTCTTCAAAGTTCTGACCTGAAAAGAGAGCAGGAAGCACCAGAACCACATCATCAATCATCATCAAAGAAAATTAAAACTTGAAATGCAGGAGCTATAAGTCCTGACATATTTCAGCACTCGTATGCATATGAATTATTGTCTGTGAGTCTCCCAAACATTTGCAGTAAATCAGGATCATGATCTGTACTATCTTGTATACAGACCCATTAACCACTCATAATATTACACCAAACATTTAAATTTATAGTACTAATTAAGGCTTCCATAAATTACAAGCAAACTACATAATCTTAAGCAAATGCAAGACAATTTCGAGTTCATCATTTTCAGCCATGAACCCCAAGTACCATCACCACTCTACTTTAAACTGGGAAACTATCGATGCTAACAAGTTTTTTTACCCGAGACTGGTGGGCTATGCTAACCCCATGAAGCACAAAAGTAACAAGGTGATCCCCCCCCCCCAGGGTCCCAGGCTCCAGGACCCAAACAACTTCCTTTTGCATACTCCAATAAGGCCAGTTCCCAGGAGTACTCCACTTGCATAAATATCTCTTCACTATTTCCCCCATGTCAAGCTTGACTGACACGGGTCCAAGCTATGAATGGAGGCCCTAAAAGCCGCAATCTCGTAGCATTCGAACCTGGGAAGTGACCCACCTTAATCTCTACGTCTCCTAATGACCACCATCTCTTGGTACAAATCTCCTCTTATAATTGATGCATTCAAAGATTTATGTTGGACATGGCGCTTTAGGCATTTCCGAGGATATGACCTTGATAGGAGCCCTACACAGGACGGGGTAGCGGACTAGGGTGAGATCTTTAGCTAGAGTATATGGGAGGTAGGGAGCTGGAGGGGTAGAGGGTGGGAGATAGTGGTGCAGTTTCCATAAATTGGTTTCGCTAGTCTTGTAACCGTTTCTATTCGTATGTTATTGCTCACTTTTCACCAGCTTTTCAAAACTTTATCATATCTGACTTTCTTTGCACATTTTTCACAAGCCAAGGGTCTTCATAGAAAGATTCTCTCTACTCTCCAAGACCCCACATCCAGGTTGGGTATACTGGGTTTGTCTGGTTCGGTAAAGATCTATATTGGAGGTGACCAAACCACCTCAAATAGTGCTGCTTCGGCTTCTCCTCCGTTAATGAAATCTCAACCATCTCTACATTACTACATACACTCCTCCAATCCTATCTCTTGTAGTGTGGCCAAACATCCTGGCAAAAACCTCAGGATTTCCATTTCTGCTACACTCATCTTGTATCCAATTGCCTTTTCAGGGCCTAACATTATGTTCTGTAGATAATAGCAGGTCTTACAGGCCTATAGAAACTACCCTTCAGCTTTACAAAACTTTTGTGTCACAAGAAAACCAGGAAACTATCGAATAATGGCAACCTGTTCATAAAAACTTAAATGGAGGGAAATTTTCTTGGACATAATAAGAGTACATACATTGATACAAGCTGAGAATCAAAGACATCAAGTATTGATTGGTTGAAATACAATGAAAAACAAAAACACTTGCAACCCTATCTGAAACCCTTCACCAGCTAACTTGAAAAGATAAGTAGACATCTATACATTCATAGTCAACAATATTCCACAGAATAAGCTTAAGAGCTGACACCAAAATTGAGCTTCACAGCACAAGTTAAGCAATGGAAAGGTTTAATGTTGAACCCCTATAAGACCTACCAAACACATAGAACACAATCTTCAAACCAGTTCAAGAAAGCATGTAATGTTTGCTACATATAAAAGCCAAGAAGGTACTCCACTGATAAGTCAATTTCGAGGAAGATATATGGCAGCCTGTAAACCAATACTCTTCATCAGTCTAGAAAAGAAATGAGCCTTTTTACCTTGCAAATTGAAAAGGCAAAACTCAAGATGGAAGTGGTACATTGATAAAGCTTTTCGATAGAACACGTGTTGTTACCAACTCTTACCTAAGAGGAATTTTTTTGCGGTTTATATAATGAATAAAATATTTTATAGAACGTAATATCATACATGCGATACATATCTAACATAAAAAGAACCCGAATATGGAAGCTGGTAGGCCTTTTAGTGGAGCTATTGAGCACAAATACTGGGATCGGTGGATGAAAAAGAACCCAAATATGTAAGCCACTGGCAATTAGTGGAGCCTGAGTACGGCTTTGCTTCTATAGAGTACAACAGTATAGAACACTACCGAAAAAAGAACCTGAGTTTACGAACTCTCTTCTGCAGTTTCTGCCTTTCTAGTTGATGAAAGAGGATGGTGAAGCCTAAAGGAGGACGACAAAGCTTGAAGGTCACAAAGCAAGTACCGAGTAAGACGAGTCGATGATCGAACTCTAGAAGCCTAAACGATCGCTTTACTTAACAGGCCACTAAATCCAAATCGACTACCGAAGGCCATAATAATCCAAATCGAAGCCCGACTAGAACCACTAAAAATCCCAATTGTGGATTTCACGCCGCAATTTGATATGCAAAACATGGAGAATTTGTGGCAAATCCCTCCACTGTACCACAACAATCACGCCAAGATTAACTACCCAGACTAGCATACAATACATATCCTCAGCAAAGAGCACGACAAGGACCTTTCAGGATCACCACTATGCAGCTTACAACACCTTTTAACCAGAAACTTTCGTCTTGCGGCATTTTTTTGATGTTATATAGCTTCACGTCTAAGAAGATTATAACATTCTATCCTACCTTGTCCCTAGATCCCATAAGAAGAAAATTGAAGGATAAAGAAGAAAGGGTAATAGGTAACAACATGGATCGTCCGGATCAAGGGAATTATAATTGCCATCATCTACATTAGCAGCAGATCTAAGAATGCAGCATGATATTGGAGAATAATAGGTTAGTTTAGGCCTATGAGTTAATCAAATAAAAAGGCAGGCCCGGGCACCAAGGCTCCTTTGACTTTGCAAGGGATTAGAGTTTAGGATTTAGAGTTTAGGTGTTGTAAGCTCCAACCTGCACAAGATAACATCAAAACCACATAGAAGTTATTGAACCTCCAACCATGAATAAAACATAGATATCTTCTCATTTCTTATTAACCATGCATTCACTTGCTGGAAATGGATCGCACGGGATCATTAAACTTTAATAAGACAATAAGAAAGTTGGGTAATTCCTTTTGCTTCTGCATTATACTCTTTCTGCAGTGGAGTACTAGCTAATAACCATCGAGCGTCTCTCTCACTCACCAGAAAATTATATTTAGCTAGCAAATGGTGTTCTGATCTTCTTCTGAAAACACCATGGTACACTTCCGAAAAACCAAAATATATTGAAACAACCAAACAGAAAAACAATCAGCAACAGCAAAACATCCATTAGCAATAACAGAGGTGGAAGTAAGTCTTTCATAATGGCTGAGCTTTCTAATAAACGCATATAGGTTTGCCTGAATTCTTTAATCTTATTTTGATGTATTTTAGTAATAAATATATACAAACCCTACCCATGATGAATTCAAAATTATATGGGAATAGTGCATTCTATAAGGCCTGAAGAAACAAAGTGACACCATCTCAAACAATTCACAGAAGAACAAAAAGGTGAAAGAAATTACTTCCACCAGTCAATTCAAGATTCTAAGATGCCAAAGTACAAATGAATGGCAGTCCTGTGAGCAGCCAGCAATTCCTTTCTCAACAAAGAACATGCCAAAGTCTGAGGAGATAGATAAATAAAGCATGTCTCCATGAAAATAATTTATAAAACAGAGAAATGTATCGTGGCAGTTGAAATAGTCGAAAACATTTAGCACGACGTAACAGCCATGGGAACATGCCCAGGGCCAGGTCCAATTTGTCTATCATTGATCCTCATGAATAACCACATTGAATGCCTGTACAGCAATATCCACTGAAAAACAGCACACTGTGAAAGAGTACAACCCACTTTAAGCCCAATACTTGATCAAGTAAAAGGAATGGTGGGGAAAAAAGAACATGAACCACCATCTTGTTATCTTGTACGAAAGAATATAATGTAAGAACGTAAGGAAAATAGACATATAGACAGCTATCCGCTCCAATAACTCTTTAAACACACATTAGTGATGGTCAATTACTGGCCTAACAAAGTCACGAATGATGAAGTCTAGCATCAGATTAGCAAGCAAGATAACTCAACTTCACAGCAATGAGGCTGCTGATTGGAGCCATGTCCACATCAAGATTGCTCCAGTCTTGTGAACTATCTAGATTTTCCATACTATGAATCCTGCGGATATGAGCTTCAACCATGATAAGTATTTTTGAGTGAAAATTCAGTGCCTTCTTCAAGCTTTTCAAAATCGATAATACCCAGGTGTGGCTTAACCTTGTATGAAAGACCCTGAAATAAATTTAATGCCCTTGATACTTTCCTCCATTCAAAGTCTAATACCCATGACTAGTGTTCCCTCCACAAGGTGTAACCTGCCCCATAAATTGGGCAACAGCAAACCAGGATAAACTGCAAAATTTGCAGATGTGCAAGAATCTGGTTGAAAATTCTCATCCTAATTATCCACATCAAAACCAAAAGCAGCCCAAGCATGCTGGGAACAAAGAATTTTGATCTAATCAATGAATTGATCCCCACTATCATACCTGGAACCTGGCATTCCTTATGAATTCGTAGAGCTTCCGTAACTGATTTACAGACAAAATTCTGCAAGCTATCAATTCAATTCCTTTATATTTTCCCTACTTCTCTTTCTACTATATCTAAAGATGTCATGATCGCAGTCTTAAACGACTGGTTCTCCCACGCTAGAACCACCTTCAGACGTGATAAAAGAAAAAGTTCCTTGCCTGTTTTGCTCGGTATGACACCGTTTGGATGATGCGGACAAAGAAGACGTTGTTTTATCCCTTCGACTTTTCAAGTAATAATGTCCCAAAATCTGAAACTCCACAACACCCCTCTCTTCATCTTCATCGCCCTCAGCTTTGCTCGTCTCATTCAAATCGAGCTCCCACGGTTGGTCTGCAGGTGTTGCTCGTTCAAATACACGTTTCTGTTTTGCACGGCTTGTGGCTCTAGCATCTGAAGCGGGACAGCGGAAACGTGGTGGCGAGAAGGTTTCTAAAACTCGAATTGATGTGAAACAACATAGAGTCGTCGCATATCAGAAGAATAAGATATTCGATTCAGCACACGACAAATCGATAGATTTTCAAAGAAACAAAGCGGGAAAAGCAGTTTTGTACAAACAAATTGATTCGAGAAATTGACTTTGGGTTCCATATGTACCATCAAATGAACGACAAATCCCAATTCCAAGTAATTGAAATCTATGATTTTGTACAACTCCGAAAGAGGGTGGTGAAGGTATACGGGTGCGTTCACAGAGAATGATGGCGGAAACGATGGAGAGCGTAGAGAATGGCGCGGAATTGAGGTTTCGTTCGACATTTCCGACGGGGCTTCACCTGAACCGGTTGGAAAATATGAGAAGGAAAACCGGGCTTTGAAACTTATAACTGCAAGTTTACAGTAAATTACGAATTTGATCCCTTTCGCTTACGGGATATTACGGAATTGATCCCAAGTTTGGTTTTTCACTCTCAAACACATTCTTTTCTCGGGTTTCTTTGCGTGACTTGGGAATAATCGACGTGTTTTCGAGGGTTTTGCATCATAGATATGGAAGTATGGCTTCGGGATTTAAAGTAGAGATTGGGTTTTGAAACTAGGTTTAATATAACCTAGCAATATTAGTTCAAGTTATTTTGTGAAAACTTTTGTACATGCTAAAAATGTCTATTTTGAAGTACTGATGTGTTTTACTTGATATTTAACAAATATATGGTTTATTTGATGGGTTTTGTATATTTGGTACATTTGATCTTATAAATCTTGTGATCTGTCCATATTTGGGATTTTTGGACATTTTGATAAGAAAATCATAAGAGTGTATCATTTAGATGATTTATTGTAGAAATAGAGATTAATTGACGTTAATGCACTCTTAATGTATTTGTTTTTATAAACTGTTTTGGAAAATGCACACCATTGTATTACAAAAACATTTTGGAGAAATAAATAGTATGATTTCATTTAGAAAATCCCAATGATGGGTTTTGGGTTAATCATACCTTTGGGAGCATGTGTTCTATAAACGTTGGTTAAATACGTTTTTTATTTCTCATGTTGACTTCTATGAGCAGTCAAATAAGTGTGGAGTACATCGGCTCAATTGAGTTCTAAGGACATTTGTCCGGTTTAAATTGCAAATTGTTGAGTTTGGACATGATTTACATTTATTGTATTTTTATTTGAGAATTACATGATTTACGTGTGTTGGTCATTCGATTGGGGTAGTGTAATTACAGACTATAACACAATGGATCCACAGGCGTAGGATTCGGTTTGTTGGTGAGATAATTATCCCTATTTTGTAGCTTGACGCCCATACAAACGATAAACCTGAAGTGGTTGAGTTTGGCACCTATACAAGTGATAGACCAGGAGTGGTTGAGCATGTTTGTGTTGGTATTGCGGCAAGGGACCCGTGTGGGTTTGGACTATGGGACCGCATGTAATATGGAGATAGGCTCATGTAGAGTCAAAATTCAGAACCTATGAGTTGTCGATGTTTATTGTTTTAAGTAAGGGGTTATGATGTTCTCGCTATCATTTATAGTGAGTGGTCACCAAGTCATTTTTTTAGAGCTTGCAGTGGTACCTTTATTAGGTTGTATATAGAGCTATAGCTTGTGGTGGTACTCTATTGAGTCGTATATGGGCTATATCTTGTGGTGGTGCTTATTGGAGCCGTATATGGAGACTGTTGACTTCTCTGGTGAACTCATCTAGAGGATGAGTAAGAATCTTGGTTACCCTTGGGGCTGGTAGTTGTACTCATTGGAGTCGTATATGGAGCTTGGTCTTGCGGTGGTATTCGGTAGAGTCGTATATAGAGCTCAATAACCTTGAGAGAAACTCGATAACATTTTGAATTGCTTGCTTTATGTTTCGCCACAATCGATGGAAAAGGGTCTCCCTCGTCACCGAAATGTGTTGTTTTGGGTATTGAGTTTTATCCATGTTTTCAGTGACGTTTTAGGTATGAAGTGTTTTCCATAATTTATGATTTTGATTATTGAACCTTCATGTTTTGGATAATACAGTTCTATTCAAGTTTTAGCATTGGAGTATTGAGTTTTATTCATGTTTTGAGCGAGTATTGGATTTTGAGTACATATTTGATTGAGTGTTTTGAATTAGGGTTTTCATCGCAAAAGGATGATTTTGAAAAGATGTTGCTTTTATGATATAGAGTTTTCATTTGAGAAATTATTATTTAAATAACTGGTATTTTAGTTTTTACCATTTTATAATTATAATGAAAACTGTTTAAGCTCACTAGACGTTAAGCCTAACCATTTTTATTTGTCGGCATATGCATCAGATCCTTGTTGGGAATGGTACTAGCGACATCATGAAGAGTTGAGTGTTAGTTAGATGCACGAAAAGGATGTAGCTATTCCAGGATGTCTTCCATATTTTGGAATAGCAATTGCATTTGCGCTTTACTAACACCTGACCTTGGCCTAGACTTTATGTAAGAGTTCAATTTGCCATTGTTGATGTTAAATCCATAATTATTATTCGAGGTAACCAAGTATTGGTGTATATAGAAAGGAATTTATCATTTATTTTACGTTTTATCGAAAAATTTAAATTAATTGCTCTTTTAGATACGAGGGTGTTACATGACATTTTAGGGACCTAGTTGATCTAGTCGGGGAATTCTTTCAAGGTTGTCGTGGTTGTAGTGCTAACACCACATGAAGCGCACTGTACTTCAGTTTGATGCACAAATAGTTACGAATTTGATTTTGATCATTTATGAATGGTTTTTTATGTTAGACAAAAGAACCATGATGTTGTCAACGGGGGGGATCTGTTGGAGAAAAAAAAGGGATTCGAATGGGTTGCGATTGGGTGCATTTATGGGCAAAAGACAAAACAAAAAAAATCGGGTGAAAAGATGATGAACGCCCCTAACCTAACAAATAACTTTCAATAGAGTTAATCAAATGGACATTTTTCAAAATAAAATGTAAATTGTAGTAACCATTTATGAATTTATTGAAACACGAATGATTTTCATACTTCTGTATAAACCACAAAGACCAAAATTGTAGTTTACTATTTTAAAAATGTTTTTGTAAAATAAATTTTATGAAATGTTTAATATGTTGATGGAATACCCGAAATTTCGTTGTTACTATTAAAAGAAGGGTCAAAAACCGGTCGAGAAGCAGAGAAATGGTGCAAAAAATGACCAAAGTGACTTTCTACACGGTCAACTTTTCAGAAATCTGGGCGACTTTCCATATGACTTTAGTCGAATGAAAAGTCACTTTAAGGCCTGTCAGCTTTAAAAAGTCTAATTTTGGGGATTTTTCTCATTTTCCTTCCACCCAACTTTTTATAATTGAAAAACCTTATCTGTTAATTGTAAAATCGCCAATAATTTCAAGGTGAAAAATTGAAGAAAAAAAGTTGATAATTATTAATATTCTAAACAAAATGTCATAGAAATATAAATTTTAATTAGTGAAAAAAGACTTAGAAATATAAATTTTGATTGTTTCTCTCGTTCTTAAAATTTTGGGTCTTCTCATTTGAACCTAACACTATATATATATATATATATATATATATATATATTGATGTATAAATTAAATGATTTTTTATTCTTTAAAAGAAAATCACAAAATAGTAGAAAAATACCAAATTACCCCTCATTTAACGTGTTATTTTAACGACCATTTATGGAAGAGACCAAAATCAGACGCAAATACAAACTACGATGGCAGAATTGCAATAGAATTTTTAGGACTAAAACCAAGAAAATCGAAAAAGCTTCGAAAGTTTTTTTTTTTTTTTATAACTTATTGGGAAAAAATATATATGCAAGCATGGCCCTGGCCGTGTGCAACCCGTACGACCGTACAAGACATCACAATCCCAAGAGGCATTTAGTTTTTACGTGTTATTCGCTTTGGTTTAATGATCATCAAGGCTATAAACAAATGTCCAAACCCAAGCCCCTGAGGCACCAATTTAGTGGCTAATTTAATTAGAGAAAAGCAGCGTGAATGCATTATACGGTCATCGGAAAAGGCAGTAACCAAGCTGATTCGTTTTGTTCCTCATCTCTTCTAGTTCAACTATTTCAATTTTCTAGGCGCCGTTCCATTTCGAGCTGGAAAAACGGTCATGAAGTAAGAATTCGAAGACGTCCGTTGCCCCCTGCATCACGTCTCCCTTGGTTGTTCTATATCTTCATCATCAAACGTTCATCGAGTCACTGTTTCTTAAATCTAAAAACATTGCATCAGGTTAACTTAATGGTTATTTCGAACTGACGATTTCTTCACTGGTTATTAGTTATTATTTCTATTTCGTTCTCAACAAACAAACAACAAGAAGATCAATTATTTGGTTTAGGGTTCGTGACTTCAATTCTCAACCGTATCCAAGTATGAAACTATTTATTATCCTAAATTCTAAATTCATAATCTGTTTATGGGTTATTGAAATAACTTCAACTTACTGTTTCAATTGTTGATTTGCTATATGTACTTTATTTAGTCTGCCAATACTAAATAGTGTTATTTGCATAGTTATTGAAGTCATATTTACGATTCATCATTCGTTAAGAATGGGTAAACAGGTTAGTAATTTTGAGTATCAAAAGTAAGTTTTTTTTTTAACAAATGTCGAATATGAAAAAATAATAGATATTTTGCTTTCAAGAAAATGCACGAATAGATCGTTTTTGGTGATATATATCTAAATTTTGTTACTTGAGGTTTTGGTTTATGCCCTTTTTTTATATTTAATAAAAATCGGTGTGGAGATAAACCGCGCAACTTGACTAGATTCCAAACTTTTTTAAAACTGTGCGCTTTGTTTGCTTAAAAAATCGAGATAGGGGGATACTATCACATTTCCGCATAGGGTATTAGGACCCCAAAACCCTGTTGTATTACATTAAATGTTTATACTCTACCAAAAAGAGTACAGTTCAGTAGATTTGGTCTCGAGAGCACTCAACAAAAGTGGGTTATACAGGAGGTTGAACCAATACAATGCATGATAATCTATACTATATTATAAAACATTTGACAAAAACTCTTAAAAACCTTTTTTTATGTATGAACTACTGTTTATTGATGCTTATTATTTAAAATTCAAGATTACAAGTAATATTGCGTAAGTACAACTTATTAAAACTTCATTTTTAAATTTGTGTACTAATTACAGATACACATAATCAATTACAAGATAAACATTTATTTTAAATATAAAAAATCTAAAATATAATTAAGATAATCATTGAGTTCTAACAGAATGTTTAATTATTATATTTATAAAA
>NW_020200605.1:71670-73044 GCF_001531365.2 Cynara cardunculus var. scolymus
AATTATGGTAGTTTGAGTTAAAATTATAATTAGAGGGCATTTTAGGTATTTTTAAAAAACTCCTCTCTCCTCTCTCATCTTTCATCTCTCCGACCTTCAATCTCCGGTCTCCGGTGAACAACAATCCGGCAGGTACCAAGTAATCACAAAGATACACAATGTGATACCCATTGTGACATATTGTGATACCCATTGTCATATACTGTGATACCATTTGAGTACCACTGTATATCACAATGAGTATCACATTGTGTATCTTTGTGATTACTTGGTACTTACCGGATTTTTGTTCACCGGAGCCCGGAGATTGGAGGTCGGAGAGATGAGAGATGATAGAGGAGATAGAAGAGAGGACAGACGAGTTTTTAAAAAATACCTAAAATGCCCTTTAATTATAATTTTAACTTAAACTACCATAATTATTAATTTTCTAATTTATCCGTTGATTTGTGGTTGAGATTGGATCTCACAGTTACCACAAACTAATCAGTTCTCATTTAATTAAGGCCATATATATATATATATATATATATATATTATATAGACTTGAGATCATATGAGACCAATGGTTTTTCGTGAAACCCGTAAGACCAATTTTCAACTATTGGATTAGATCTACAATCTGAACATTCATAATCACAAAATTGCCACACGATTTCTCAATAATCATAAAATTGTCACCGTACAACTTTAGACCATTAGATCATTAGCTTAAAGTTGATCAATGAACATAAATTGGTCTTATGGGTCTCACAAAAACCTTTGGTCTCACGTGAACCCAATCCTATATATATATATATCTATATAGGGGTTGGTTCAAATACTAACCAAGATTTTTGTGTTAACTTTGTTAACCAAACTCGACCAATCATATTCCATTTTTTCTTTAGGTTCACATATAACTCATATATTAATGACAAGGGTAATTAAGTAATTTGTCATTTATGTAACTCCCAAATCATTAATTGGGAGTTACAAATCTAAAAATCTCAATAATTGATGATTATGTAATGTTGATATTTTTTTTATATGTGTTCATGTTTTGTAATTTCGATTTATTTTATCCATAATGATATTGATTTTGTAATTGTTAAAGAATTTCTGATTGTAAAGATTTCGATATCATCCAAGTAATATGGATAAACCTATTGGAAAACAGATCGACAACAATGAGAATGAAAAAGGTTAAAATCGTCTACAACTACAATCAGAATTCTAATTCATATGTAATTGTTAAAGAATTGTTCACAAGTGTTCATATTGTGTTCACATGTGCACTAGCTGCATATCTCAACATTGTCTTGCTCCTGAATGTGTTTGTAATGAAGGAACTATTGTTCACAAACTGTTCATATTGTGTTCATATGTACACTA